>NW_021604579.1:13514060-13514969 GCF_004785775.1 Grammomys surdaster
TTGTTTTGTTTTGTTTTGTTTTGTTTTGTTTTGTTTTGTTTTGTTTTGAAGGCTATGTGTGGCAGTATAGTTACCCCAGCACTGGGGAGGTAGAGACAGGTCAATACCCAGAACTGGCTGGCCAGCCTGACCTACTCTGCAATTTCCAGGACAAGTGCAAGATGCTATCTCAAAATAACATAAAAAGTCAACACTCAAGGTTGACCGTTAGCCTCCAGACTCACACACGTTTGTGCATTCATGTCTGCACACACACAAACACAGACAGACACATAGATAAATAAATACACACTGTGATTGCAATTGCATCTAAGTAGTAGATACAGCCATCGAAAGCACTCTACTTAGAGGCGTACTCAATACTGGACGTGAAAGACTGGTAGAGATGACTGTCTGTGTTGAATTCTCGGTGAATTCCCAAAGAATGAAAACAAATGACTAAGTAGCAAATGAATGACCTCAATTTCCTCACTTTCAAATATGGATGAAAACAGACTTCACCTCTACTCTCTTGCAAGTGCCCTGGGCAACTAATGCTTGAAAGTACTGAGAATAATCCTGGGGTGTTGTGCTGCTCCATAAATGTTTTTTTTCTCTACTTCTCTCCTCTGCTCCTTTCATACACTACCTTAAAGAACTTTCTCTTCAATTCTCTTTCGAGTTGTTGGTCAGGGTTCGAGGACTCGGATCCCTGGACAAACAGATGCTTATTTAACATACCAAAGCAGACCTGACCTCCAGGCTCTCCCAGCTTCACTCATTCTCTACCCGTTACAGAACATGGCAGAAATACCCCATAGCCCAGGCTTCCTCTCAGCTAGAGCTACTCCTTACATAATCCAGACATTTTGCATTTTAGAGTTCTCTCTCTCTCTCTCACCCTCCCTCTCTCTCTCTCTCTCTCTCTCT
>NW_021604579.1:13515069-13535300 GCF_004785775.1 Grammomys surdaster
TCTCTCTCTCTCTCTCTCTCTCTCTCTCTCTCTCTCTCTTCATCCCCACCCTCATCCCCCAGCCTTTCTGTCTCCCCATCTGCATGGTGACATCACTCGAATTGGTTTATCTTGTTGGCAGAGAATACCTATCATAGGGTTGTCTAGGAAACTCCCCAAATGGACAGCCCAACTCTATTGCCCTTTGTTGCTCCCAAGAAGTGGAAGGTATATCTCTATTGCTGCTGGCACCATGCACCTCAGACATAGAGCTCAGAGGCCTCTGCGTTGGAACTTACCTAAAAGCTTCATCCCTGAAAACTACCTTTTTTTGATTCCTGAAGGTGCCATGCAAGCTTCCGAAGGAGGTCAACAAGTAATAATCCCACCCAGCTATGATACCTAGAAACTGTATCAAGGACAAATGTGGCACTATAACCCTAAAGGTGCAGTCGTGACACATATACCTTGATGTAACCAGCAGCTCCCTAATTGGACTTAAGACCCTCTCAACAAGAAAGAAATCATACCTGTTACTATGGTACTAGAACCTGAGCCAGGTACCTAGGCTCATGACGTCATGGATCTTGGAGAAGAACCTACAGCGTTCTCCTTCTTAAACCAGGATAATCCCTAATTATACTCTAAATATTTGCCTTTATACCCACAGATAAGTGTGGTCCCCACCCTTCATAAAGGAAGCTTCTATTTGCAACAAATGGGGACCATTACAGGAAACCACAACCAAAGTGCAGAGTCATGGAGCCCAGCCCCAATGGGTACATCGGCAAAACTCCCGAAACTAAAGTTCAAGGAACATTGCAGAAGAGGGGACAGAACCACTGTAAGAGCCAAAGGAACCGTGAGTTTGTTGTGAGGTCGTGTTTCCTAGGAATGTCAGAAGCTACACCCACAGTCTCACCAACATGACTGCCTAAACGTGTGCTAAGTCAGGACAACAACCATAGATATGCTAACATACACAGGGAAACTCCCAGAAGCCTCAGCCGTACACGAAGCATTACAGGCAGCTAATGCTGAAGAGCAGAACTTGTCTTTACCAGAGAAGAGTACACCAACTGATTATCTAATACTAAATGGTCAGTCCTGAAAACATGTGTGTGTGTGTGTGTGTGTGTGTGTGTGTGTTTTCTTGTATTTTTATAGTTAGAACCCAGAGTGTTGTTTGTGCTAGACAAATGCTCTGCCGTTGAGCTGTATCTCCAGCCTAGTGGCTAACCATGAAAAGGGCTGCATGGTTCTCAGCATTATACAAGCTGAGCAGATGAGCAGGTTGTACTTAGGAGTATGTATTTCTGTGTGTCTGTGTGTGTGTTTCTGTGTCTGTGTATGTGTCTGTGTATCTGTGTGTCTCTGTGTGTATGTGTGTGTGTGTCTATGTATGTGTCTTTGTCTGTGTGTGTGTGTGTGTGTCTGTGTGTGTATGTCTGTGTGTGTCTCTGTGGATGTACACATGTGTGTCTGTGTGCCTGTGAATCTGTGCATACACGTGCTTATGTGTGTGTGTAACAATAATGAAGCGGCTTTGAATTTGAAAGAGAGCAAGGAGGGTACACAGAAAGATTGGAAGGTAGAAAAATGATATAATTTTGTTATAATCTTAAAAAAATACAAGAAATAATATTTAAAACGAACTTCTTCTTCTTTCTTAGGTCCCATAAACCACCTCTTACCTCACCAGCCTCTAGACTCCAGTTTCTATCCACCCTGACTATAATTTTCTAAAACCAAACCAAGTAAACAAAAAACTGACCCGCTCACCTCACATCCGCTGCCAGCCTGTACTTGCCCAGGGACGAACTTCAGCACTCTTTAGTCGTCAGTTTACATTTATGATAGGCCTCAAGCTTCCTTTCAGGCTAGGTCACTGGCCCCCCATGCAGCCCTTTTCACGGTTAGCCACTAGGCTGGAGATACAGCTCAACGACAGAGCATTTGTCTAGCAAGAACAACACTCTGGGTTCTAACTATAAAAATGCAAGAGCAGGTGAATATGAATTTATTCTGAACCCTTAAAATAACCGCAGGATGGGCACTGCTGGTGACATCTACAGTTACATCCATCTCCCAAACTGCATGGACGTAAGCGAGTCAATGTAGGGAAGAGAGGAGAGCAGGCTAAGATGTGTGACTGCCCAAAGTCACGTAAATTGAAGTTTATAGAATAAAGCTTTAACAACTGTGCTGACCCCAGGGCCTGCCTCCTTCCACCTTCTTATCTGCCTGCCCACAGGTGCACCCTTCAGGTTACACCTTCAGACTCACTGGTGCACACCCGTATCCGGCTTCCTTCAGTTTTGGCTATTGCCTCTTCTGGAATGGCCTACACACAGGCACGCCCCTCTCCTCTGCATCCACGTACACTCACATTCCTGTCTAGTTCCTTGCTCTTGTCTGAATACTCCCCTGGCCTTTGTGCAGCATCTCCGTTACCCTGCCTCATCCACACCTTCTGTCTGCATCACAGTCTGGTTTTCATCTGTGTACAATAGAGAGAGAGCCACAAACTTGATACTTAGTATTTGCTGAAACATTTAAAACTTCCTATTTAAGCCTCCAATTCGACACACACAGAGGAGGGGTGGGAAGGAGGGGGGGAGCCAGGGCTGAGTGTGCCACACACCCCTTAATTCTTGCACTTGAAGGCAGGCAGGTAGATCTAGGTGGGTTTTAGGCCAGCCTGGTCTACAAAGGTAGTTCCAGACCTGTCATGGCTACATACTGAGACCCAGTCTCAAAAAAGGTAGGAAAGGGCAATGAGAAGATGGCTCAGCAGGCAAAAGCCCTTGCTACCGAAGCCTGAACATCTGAGTTCGATTCTGGACTCCACATGAAAGTGAAAGGAGAAAATCAAATCCCAAAAGTTGTCCTCTGACCTCCACAAGTGTGTCCTCACGCATACGTGTTTATGCACACACACACATACACACACACATGCACACTCACACATAGACACACATAATATCAATAACAAATACTTTTTAAAGAGAGAAAAAGGAAGAACATATAGCAGCATCCTCTCTAATGTTAGCACTGTTGTGAGAGTAACTGAGCATGCCCTGTGTATGAAAATGGCTCCCAAATGAGAACGTGAGTGTGAATTAATACTACTACGAATTACTCAAACTACTTATCTCAAGGCAGCATGACCTCAAACTGAAGTTTGTAATTGAATATTTATTTGAGAATCTTTAAATGAAGCAGGTCAGGCAGGATATCAAGTACTGAGGTGTCTGGCTAGAAGGCCAGTCCCCAAGCCATGGGCTGACTCTACCTTCAAAGACTTGCACCGGAACACTGACAGTCAGCCACAGGGCAGGTCCTCTGGGGCAGGGCAGCCAGGGTGGAGGAAGCAGGAAGACAATTGGGCTTGACTCAGAGGAAGCATTTGATGGGAGTGAGGCCCACATCCTGACTTAACCAAACTTCTCTCTGGGCCTCAGTCTGACTGGATGCAAAATGGTACCAATGAGCTGGACATCTGACCACCCTCATCCCCACTCCAAACCACAGTGGGATGTGATAGGTGCTCATTAAATGCTTCCAGATAGAGTGAACTCCAGTGGTCTAGGAGCCGGTTTAAGACAAGGCCCAGATCCTGGAAAGTGGGTGGAGGTGTTCTTCCAGTTCTACCAACTCTAAGCAAGCAGTAAATGATTCTTCTAGGGCAGTGGTTCTCAATCTTTCTAACACTGCAACTCTTTAATACAGTTCCTCATGTTGTGGTGAACCCGCTCCCCAACCAAAATATTATTTCGATGCTACTTCATAACTGTAATTTTGCTACTGTTATGATTCATAATGTAAATACCTGATATGCAGGATCACTGATATGCAACTCCTATGAAAAGGTCGTTTGACCCCCCAAGGGGTCGTGACCCACAGGTTGAGAACCACTAGTCTGGCACCATCAGCATCACCTTTCCTCCTTTCCCACAAAATCCAGGCCACGTTTTCTCTGAGGCCTTTAACTAATCTTAAATACAGAGCTTTTAGTTATTTCTCTGAGCCCCCATGCCCAGCTGGATGGTGTGAATAAACCAGTCAGGTCTTTATCTTAACAAGGAGTCTTAGGTTCAAATTCTTTCCTCATTAAAGACCTGACAGCAGTAGGAATGAAGAAATTTAGTTTCTTCCTGAATTCCATCGTGGGCACAAGCTTTTGACTTGAAGACAGTTTAGGTTTAGAATAAAAGAAAATAAGAGAGAAGATAAAGAAATGAGGGAGAGAGGAAAGGAGTGAGGGGAAGGATGGAAGAAAGGGGCAGAGGGAGAAAGAAAGAAGAAAAGAAAGGAGGAAGGGAAGGAGAGAGGTAGGGAAAGGGGGAAGGGAAGGACAGAAGAAAGGAACAGAGGAAGAAAGAAGGGAAGGAGAGAGGGGAAGGAGGGAGAAGGGGAAAGACAGAAGAAAAGAACAGAGGAAGGAAGGAGGAAGGAAGGCAAACAGTCAGGCTTGCCTATGTTGAGACCCAATAATGAAGCAGGAAGGAGCCTCCCAGGTGGTATGGTGTGGTGACTGAGGCATAGAATCAGCACGCTCCATTTTCATGCCCTTAGACTAGAACACCTAAGACCTGGGGAGTATGGATTGTCATCTGCACAGTATGAACTTGGGAAGCAGGGCCCTCCTGATGGAGGACTGAGTTCCCATCTAGGGAATGTTGAAGTGCCTCTCTGACTCCCAAGCCTTTTCTCTGTCCATGACTACACAGCTTCCACCAAATAGACTATAAAATACGGTGGCTGCCAGGGACATTCTGATACCTATGATTTCTAGCCTCCCAACTACCACACAAGACAGGCACAAAACCAAATAGTTCTTTCCTTTTTTAAGATGGAGTTAGTAGAACTTCATGTCTACAAATGAATATTCAGAGATAGAGAAATGTATGTATGTATGTATGTATGTATGTATGTATGTATGTATTCTGGCCAATTTTTTGCAAGTATTTTTAACTTGTATTAAATTTGTTCTTTGTAATTTCGTACTTGTGTATAAAACATTCTAATTACCCACACATCTCACCTTCTTTTCATTTCCCCCCCACCCCTGACACTCCATATCTGCTATAACCTTAAACAAACCCTTGTCTTTTTGTTTTGTGACTCATTGAGTTTAACCAGGGCTATCTGTACGATGTGGGTTTAGAACTACCCTTTGGTACTTAGTGGGCTCAGTGATGGATAGACAACTGAATGTACTCACTGTCCCTCCCCTGGG
Organism: Grammomys surdaster; assembly: GCF_004785775.1. NCBI lineage: Eukaryota > Metazoa > Chordata > Mammalia > Rodentia > Muridae > Grammomys > Grammomys surdaster. The sequence continues at coordinate 13,520,291 of NW_021604579.1, forward strand.
GACCTATCAGCAGTTAATAGGAAGAGTCCCTACTTGGTGAGCCCCTCCCCTATCCCTGATTGACTACTGACAGGCCTAGTCTTATCTGTAAGATGTTTAGCATACATCCAGTGTACGTGTCTGTAGACAGATGACAATATGGAACTGTGGGAAATAAATTTGAATCACCTGTGTGACAATGATGAGTCCCTTAATCTCTTTGAGATTCCATTTCCTTGTTCATCAGGTGGAAATAACCCTATCCTAGCCTACACAGGGCCTGGTACCCCGGGAGTGCTAGGAAGCTTGTGTGGGTGCTGGGTGAACACAGTGCACATCATACAACAGGGCTGGAATGGGGCAGACTATGTAAGCAATTATGCTCCTGTGTTCTTTTAATCATTTATTTTTATTTTTCAACTAGTAAGATATAATAAACAACGAACTTATATTTTCATGGATATAGCACGTTGTGATGCAGATGTGCATTGTAAGTATATCCTGCTAATTATCAACACCTCAGATATTTATCCTTTCAAGAACTTGAAACCCTACCCTTTGATAGGCAGCATAATTCACAGTAGCAGAGATAGAAAGCCGTTTATGTGCTCATCGACAATCAATAGATAAAGGAAACGTGGTTTACGTGCAGAGACATAGTGTTCATCCTTAAAAAGGATAAACCCCACCCGATGGGGTGGCACATACCTGCTATTTGTCAGGATGTAAAATTCCTTTGTTTGTAACACCATGAATGAGTCTAGAGATCTTCAAGCTAAGAAAATTGTTCTTTCTGGCTTTTTCCCCACACCCACACACCCTCGAATTGATTGGGGAGTTGCCCACGGTGGTTGGGGGAGAGACTGCAAAATTCAGAATTGAGAAGAAATCCCAGAGTCGTAGACAAAATAAAGCTGATGGCCAGGGCCACAGGGTTGAGCAAGCCAAGCAGTGGATTTGAAAGCAGCATGAACCAAACACAGTATTAAAAGCAGCACCAAATGAACTGCACCAAGGACTCAGTGTCTGTGCAAAAAAAGAAGGCACCCCATAAGTTCCCACTTGAAAACAGTACTCAGAATATGGTTGGTCTTAGCAACCACACGAGACACGCCTTTCATTTTTAAGTGAGTTATGCACACAAGCCTTTGGGCCAGAGCTGAAAAATGACTGTCTAATTATAAACTCTATGGATACATATGGAACAAGTCGGATTAATAGTTCAGTCTCTAGTCAGACTTAATGACAAAGGAAATATGGTTTATGCCTGTCTTTCTACCTTCCCTGAAGGCTACATGCTGGAAAAGAAGCCAAAAATTGTCCTTGAAAGATAGGATGGAGCTGAGTTGCTGTAAGGTGGTCAGAAATAAACCATGTGTAAAAATACTGGGAAGTGTGAGCTACAGTAATCTGCAAGACTGAGCACACAGGATAGGGTCCGATGAGGTTTGTAACAGGGCCCCAGACCTTAGCACAACTGACTCCATAATGGAAGTGCCATTCAGGCTGCTCAACATAGACAGCACCACCTGCCAAAACTAAAACAAAGGCCTAATCCATCAAATCCGTAGTTCTGGGAAAGTCTCAAAATGTACTAACCTTAATTTTTTAGCTTCTGTAGTTCCACTTCTGGCTAACTGTTCTTGCTAACTGAAGTATGTCAACCCAGAACATGGTTCTTTGTGCTTAAAAGCTCACCTTGAGAAAGATGCAGTGCAATACTGGGATCCAGAACACCCAGATTAGTCACCAGATGGCTAATAAAGACTTTCTATTGACTTAAATCCATGTCCAAGAAGTCTTCTCTGGTGAATACCGAGCAAGGTTGAATTCTCTCATTCCACCTCTTTCTCTTTTGCTTCCAGGACAATGGGGCTGAGAGAAGTTAGTCTCCTCTGTGCTTGTCACACAGGCTGCATTGAATAGTCTGAATGGCCACAACAAAGCCATTCTGGCCAGACAGAAGCTTGTGATCTTGCTCAGTGCTCACTTGCTTGCTAGGCTACTAGGAAACCAGGAAAATAAGAAAGCGCAGTCTTCCTCAGACTGGTCCTGGGAGACCCATTCCCATATGACCATGATTCGGAAGCTACAGATCTGCTTTGCACAGCTTTTCACCCATCCATAGTCCCCAGTCAGGAAAACAAACCCTCAGCCCTCTGCCACCTCCATCCATGCACCCCTGCCACATGGCCTTGCCCTGACCCTTGAATATTCACCAAACGTCTCAGAGCGTAGGCACCCATTGTTTTCTCCTCAGGGAAGATGTTTCTTTGACTAGTCTCACCAGTACTTGGATATAAACCTCAAAGCCCCCTCAGATCAGCATAGTAGCAAGAAGCACCACCAGTCTGAGACAACAGAATGAGGTTTCAAAGCTACACCATTCCCCCAGGAAGACCAATGGGGAAATCAATTCTTGCTTTATAAAGTGAGATGGCCGCTTTACCTTTATTTAAAAAAAAGAAAAGAAAATAAAAGAAAAGAAAAAGATGTGAATGAATTTCCCCACTATCCCACACAACAGCCTGAAAAACAATCATCCAGGGTGACCTAAACTAGCTTGTATACTAGCTAGATGGGAAGACAGTGCCGGTCCTGACTAGAGCCGAGCATTTGTGCTCAGGGCCCTGGATATTCCCACCTAATAGTGAAGGACACTGCCGAAGAGGCTGGAGGACTGGGGGAAGCCACAGGAAGGCCATGAGGAAGCCCCTGGCTGATTCTCGCTAGAACCCTTTGTCTAAGACTAAGGACTTGCTGGTAAATTGTGTGGGCTCACATCATCCCTGAAGAACATGTTGTTGGTATTCTACTGGCTGTGGTTGTGACCCAGAATTTCTTCCCACACAGCCAGGGTGGAGAGCAAGGGAGCCTCCTCGTCTGAGCATTCATCCCACACAGTTGCACCCAGGCACAAAACATCCACGCTGGGACACAAGATGTTCACACTCAGTGACAAAATTCCATCCACTGACCAGCCCCCAGGGGTCCTCCACTGTGCGTTTCCTACTTGTATGCAAGAAGGGGCATGCACACCTCCTCAGAGAGAGCTAGGAACTGACCAAAAGTCAGAGGATCTGGATAACTAGATTGGGGTCCCCAGGTATACAACTTTGGTGAACCATGTGATCCACTCCCCCAGCCTCTGTTCCTTTAAAACAAGGGGCTTGCATGTGGTACACATACACACATATAGGCTATACCCTCATACACACAAGATAATAAAAAATAAAGTTAAAAGAAGCAAAGGGCATGTCGCTAATCTACAATTCCAGTTTCCTCAACAACAAATGTATCACCTACACAGCATCATACAAACCACGGGAGCCTGCAAACAGTTCAGTTTACTGATGAGAAAAGTCTCCACTGTCCTAGAAATATACACCACTCTCCTTATTCAGTCTCCGCACACTGTCCAAAACCAGTCAATGCTCAGACTTCAGCACCTTTGCTTGGTTTTGCTCATTAAACAAATTCATGCAAATGCTACGAACCACTGCCTGCTCTTGGTAGGTGATTTAACCCAGTGGTATTCAGACTTATCAATGGTGGGTATTGCATGAATCAGTCAGTAGCTAACTTGTTTTTATATCTGATAAGTATTCCATTATGTGAACATACTTTGAATTGCATTGAAACACACGTCACTGAGGTAAGTTTGCATAAATTAAAACAAACAGGCTTTAAACAAATTATCTGCTAAGTGTTAATACATGTAGGGAAACTAGGGGACCCTCCTTTCCCACCCAGCTTTTCCTATGTTTCACACAGTTTGGTCTATAGCCTAGGCTTGCCTCCAACTGGAAATTCTCCTGTCGAAGCTTCCCACATTCTAGGTTTACAGACATACTCCACCATGTCATACTGGAACCCAGAATCATAATGTACTCAATTTCAAAATGCTTCTAAAAATCACTGACAACCTCTCCTAAGCTTCTGCCTGCAGTGTTCAGTTCTCATCTAGCCATCAACCTGATCTTTTAGTTACCATAGCTTTGGCTTTCCAATCTTGACTATATATAAACTGAATTTACCTTCTGTCTCATTTTCCTCAATAATTTTTGGTAGTTAAAAGTGTATCTGTGATAATTTTTTTATTCTTTCTTGCTGCATGAAATTGTGAATTTATACCACCTAGTACTGAGTAGTGTTACAAACTAGTGCTGAACAGTATTTATTCTCCTGTCTATCAAGGGTGATTTATGCTACTTTCAGTTTTGAATAGACATGACTAAATCTGTTATGAACGTATTTTATAAAAAGAGGAAGATGTCCAAAGGGTCTGAAGAAACTCAGATGAAGCATCTCTGTCCTTCAGGAGTCTTGGCGAGGCAGTAGCACTGAATTAGAAGCAGTAGCAGCAGCAAATTCACACTAAGCTATTGGGATACTTCAGATTGGAAAGTCCCATGTATTCTGAGAATGCGCTGATTTACGTGCATTTGGTCTGTGAACATTCAGAAGCTAAGACTCATCCTAGCCTGTAAAGTGTGTGCCTTTACTGAAGCAGATGTACTCCTTTCTTGTCCTTTGAGATGATGGATGGCCTTCTGCCTTCCTTTGTCCCCAACCACTTGACAGTTATTAAAGAGTTGTGTTGCTTTTAGCCACCAACCAACATTTACTGTGAGGCTGAGCAAGGTTCTAGCTGCTGTCCTTCATTATCCCCAGTAGATGGGTAAGGTGCAGTTCCCAGTGCACACAAGGATACAGAGGCTGGGATGTTAGATGGCCTTCCTAAGGTCTTTGTGAAGACGGTTTTAGCTCCCAAGTCCTCACTCTACCCTTTGCCTTGAGAAGGCAGCTGAACTTTTCACAAATACTATGTCCCCTACCTGCCTACCACTAGTACCACTACCACTACTACTAAGTCTAGGAAGGATGATCCTCTCCCTTCTTGCATATCCCCCTGGTCTTCCCTGCCAGGGCTCAGACTCAGCCCACACAGCCTTCTCTGACTTCCCCTAAAGCCAGCTATCCAAGGGAAGTTCAGGCAGAGCAGGAAAGCAGGACTTTCCACTCAGCAGAGGATCCCAGGCTTGCCAAGTTCTCCCGCAGTCAGGCGCCTGGAGGCGGGCCCTGAGCATTCTATCATTGCATAAGTGTTATTGCAGCCAGTTCCTGGAATCGGAAATATGGCAAACCATTCACCTGGTGGAAAGCCCTTGCCAGGAGCAATGGTTGTTTGGTTAGCTGTGCCTTCAGAGTCCTTTCCAGGAGACTGGCCAGAGAAGAGGTTTATCTAGCAGGGTCCGTTTCTTAAGTCAAAGTTCCTGTGTTTTCACTATTCTTCAGCAACCCAACATAGATTGTTCTTCCCAATAATCTCTCCATCCTCCTCGCAGCTGGGTCAGGTTTCCCATCCCTTTCTTGTTGGTCTCCGAGGCTTCCTGCTTCCCCCAAGACCCAGGTCTAAGGCAGCCCCCTTACTGCATCGGGAAGAGCTTTCCTCATGCCAGGACCTTCCCAAACGTCAGTCATCTTACAGAAGGCCCACCCTGAGTGTCTACAACAGTTCTAGTATCTGAAGGTTGAGTGGTTATTCCACACACGCTGGTCCACAATGAAATTGTTTCATTCTAATCTAAAAGGAAATGCTTTTAAAACACTTATTTAGATAGGCTACTCCTTCTGAGGTGGCAAGTTTCTTGAAATAATAAGGGTGGTGTTTTGTTTGGTTTGGTTGTCTCTACATCTTCAGAACACAGCTCACAGCCAGGCACACACTGGTAATTGCCCAAGACATGATTACTGAAGTTCAATGAACTGGGCTAAGGATACTCTGTATCTGTGGTGGATCGCTTGCTGATGCCTTAGGGTCAATCCCCAGAACTTCTGAGAAGTTCTATGAACTGGTAGTTACTGGTTAATCACAGCTTGTGAAGATAAAGAGACAGCCAGTGTAACTAGTCTTGGGCTGATAATATTCCAGCCAAAACAGTTCAGTCCATGTCTGTCTGCAGCTTTATCTGAGACAAAGAGACACAATTCCCATTATAATTTTTCTATTAAAAATGGTTCTTATAATTCTTCATTAATTCATAACTCTTTTTAATTCATTTTAGACTGGGATTCTAGACTGGGACTCATTAATTTGTTCAAGTCACTCTTCCACCAACGAGGAAGTTACTGTTATTCTAATTGCCTCGAGACTCTCATTAGGAGACATTATCAGGAAATAAATAAAAAATACTAAATTACCAGTGGAACAATTTATGCCCCCTGGTGTATATTCATGTTTATTTAGGATTTTGCTGATATCCTTTCCAGCACTTTATGTCTCAGGAATTCAAATCTACATTCTGATAGCTTCTAACTCTATGCTATATAGAACCCCACCTAACTTATCAAAATTCCATGGTTTTATATTTTCACAGATAAACTGCAAAAGATATATACCTATATGAGTATATAGATATATATGTATATATACATATATATATATGCACGTGTGTATATGTATGTTTCATATGTTGACTGATACATATGAAAAGCACACACACACACACACAAGCCTATAAAATTGCTAACATAACTTCAATATGTCTCTCCTACAAGATTAGGCACTTGAATGGAGAAATGATGTCCTACACAGTCTTGTCTTCATCTCCCAGTTGGTTGTTCCAAGGAGACTAAATAGCATTAGACAGTAATTGTCAAAAGTTCCTGGGTATATTGGTACCACTGGCCTCTAGCAAGAATTAAGACAAGACCAGGAATGTCCACAGCTCTGATTCAGGCCTATGTCCATGAAGTGAGAAAAGCATTGCCAAACAAAAACAGCAGATGGTCCTCTCTCCTCAGGGCCACCCAGGAGGGCATGTCCCTCACTCCTTTACTAAACAGGACTTTCTCTGCTGTCCCACAGGCTCAGAAATCAAGTTTTGTGATCCCAAGAGTTGACCCTTCTTTCTCGTCTATAAAACAAGGCAAGCAATTTTTCCTTTGCATTATTATATACAGAGAATAAGGACCCACCTTGTCATAAATGTGAAGTTCTCATGTTGGCTCAGCCAGCACAGCATCTCTGTGAGGCTGCTTGGCTTGGGATAGCATGTCACACTCTAAAGACCCCCAAGTGACCAAGTATCAGCATGAGCAGAGTTAACTGAATAAAGCCTATCTAAGAAGTTAAGCATGTAGTGATACATGCCTGTAATCCTAGCACCTGAGAGAGGTAGTAGAACTAGAAGTGTAAGTTTGATTCCAACTTGAGTTACTTAGTAGGATGCTGTCCCCCAAAAAAACAAAAGCCCAGAAAGCTAGCTTCATGTGACCCCTAATAGGAAGCATGGACAGGTCCCAGAATGTTCCTGTTCCTCTGTGACCTGCTGGCCTTACTTCTTCAAGAACAAGCATAAAATCCACAGTTGAGGAACTGGGCTAAAAACAAGCTCAGTGATGAGAAATCCTTCATCCCTTCTCAGATCTGTCCTTATCTATTAAATGAGGATAAAACTTTAATAAAAAACCACACAGGGTAGTGGCAAGGGTCAGACTGGGTTTCGATGTTCTCCAACTCCTACAACATGTCTGTCATTGTTTTTGCTATTCTTATGTAAGGTCTGCGAATAAGAAAGACAATGTGTCTTTCATTAAAGCAGTTTGTAATTGACGCAAACAGCAACAAAAAAAAAAAGCCTACCCTTCAAATATGATGCAGGATTTAACACAACCACTACTTGGCTGTCATCTCTTCCAGAACATTCTTGTCTCTTCTGAATCTGAAATACTGGTCCCACATTCCCCTAAAGGCCCTGTCTGAGGAAGCATCCAATTGGATGGATTTCCTAAAAGGGGAAAAGATCTGTCTGGTCTTGCTCCATCTTGCTGGAAGCTCCTGTGATGTGAGAGCTCCACCCAGAAGCTCGCCAGACCTTCTGGGTACCAGAAGGAGGTCACTTGAGGGTGGAGGGATTCCAATGCTGAGTAGTTGCAGACACTGGACTCCTTGCAAGGAACTAAGCAGCCCACCCTTTGTTGAGAATGAACAGTGAGAATAACGTCGGCAAATGGATCAATTTACTACAGGATCATCCACCCACAAATGGCTTAAATATGTCCCAAAGAACTGAGAAGAGCTGGCAAATCTCCCACTGCTGTCCATCAGTGAGCGTATGCTGTGGGAACCAAAGCAGATATTGTCAGTTAGTCTCATCATGCCCTAGACTTTCTAATGCCCATCCTTTGCTTCAACAACAAGGACCTCTTGACTTGGTTGTCTCATCCAAACGGTTCTCTATTCATTTATGGATATTGGGATAGCATGTTGCCAGTTAAGTGTTTGGGTGGATGAAAAGGGACACAAGGCCTTATATATAAAACCATAGCATTGAGCATGACATATAGAGAAAGTCATATCTCATTGGCATCCTGTGGATAGATGGATGACTGTGTGACTTTGTGAATTAGCAAATGGAAATCTGTGGTTTTTCCTTCCTTATCATCGCACCAGTTGACTCCCTCGTTCTGTTCTAGGATGATTCCAAATTCATGGTTTCTGAAGTTGGCAAAAACCTGTCTCGAAAGAAACAAAAAAACAAAACAAAACAAAAAACCTAGGGACCAAAGTGAATTTCAGATATTTTAGTTCACATTCCCAGGTAACACAGTCAGAAGGCAGCCCTAGAGCTGAGGTCTAAGTGGACTGACTAGGTAGGCCATGAGTTAAATAAGGCTGGTAATGTGGGTTAAAATCCTGGCTTTGTTGTTGTTGTTATTGTTGTTGTTGTTGTTGTCTTGGGATGGGGGTTGTTTGTTTTGCTTTGTTTTCAATGTCAGGCTGTGTTTCTATCAACCTGTGTGAATGACACTTCTCTTAAGTCAGAAAAAGTCCACAGAAGTGAAAACAAAGCTAATGTTTTTCAAGTGTCCATTTCTTACATTTCCCATAAGTAATGAACATAACTATTCTCCATTTACCCACTGAAGAAGCTCAGTCTCCTACAAGAAGTGCCCTATCCCAAGAAGCACATCACTGACTCGTGCATCCCAGGTTCGACATACCTGACTGTAGTATCAAAGAGGACTATCAACTGCAGGGTTTTTTTTTTTTTTTTTTTTTTGGTTTTTTGGTTTTTTGAGAGAGGGTATCTCTGTATAGCCCTGGCTGTCCTGGAACTCACTCTGTAGACCAGGCTGGCCTCGAACTCAGAAATCCACCTGCCTCTGCCTCCCAAGTGCTGGGATTAAAGGCGTGCACCACCACCGCCCGGCTCAACTGCAGTTAATAGACACCAGCAGAGTTATTTGCAGGGGCAGAGAAGATAGAACATTTTATCATTAGAATGTTGGCACTTGACCTGAAACACACACACACACAAAAGAAAGCATAACAAGACCAGGGATATTTACATTTAGGACACGGCAGCACGTGATAAAATGCCACTAGAGTTAGCCAAATACTTCTCCAAGTGTGACCTTATGCATTATCATCTTCTTTGGAGACTTGTGAGAAGTACAGATTCCTGCTCAATCAGAAGAATGGAGATGCAGCCTGGAATCTGTGTCCAGGCATTCGCGTTCTACAAGGACTCAGTCATCTCTAGCAATGAGTACAAAGCACAGGAATGAGCCAGGCTTTGAACTTAAAATGCTTTCAACAAGAGATGGTGCTTTTTCCCCCCCAACTAAGATGTATTTATTTGTGTGTATTGGTGTGTGCCTGCATGAGTTTATGTGCACCACATGCAGGCAGGTGCCCTAGAAGGTCAGAGGGCTTCCGATGCCCAGAACAGGAGTTACAGACAGTTGTGAGACACCTGATGTGGGTGCTGGAAGCTGAACATGGGTCTTCTGCAAGAGCAGTAAGCATTCTTAACCACTGAACCATCTCTGTAGCCCCAAAGTCAGCTTCTTAATCATATCTTCCATCTGTTTCTCTCTGCAATTTGTTCCTTCTCCACTTATTTTAACATGCTTTTGAACCTCTCTTTCTGTCCATTGCTGGCAATGTGACTAGAAGCATTTACTAACATTATATTATTTTAGGTCAATGTCCCAAAGGAAGACTAGTCCCACCCTCCCACTGATCCCAAACATCCCAAGGCTGAATGTCTTGTGATGCATGCTCCTGTTCTTGGTCTTATCAACTGTGATCAGCATAGTGATGCAGATGGCAAACTAGTAGGCAGGGCCTCATAACTGGTACATAGATGTTGCCATAGAAGGGCAGCTGTAGGGAATGCAATTGAAAGGTCAGCCCCACCACTGAGCATTCTACAGCTGGTATGCCTGAAATGTGCATACAAATAGGTAAGAAATGAGAAATGCTCTATTGAACAAGCATACTGACCATAATCCAAGTGGACAATGGCCAAGAAAGCATACTCATCTTGGTGCTAATGGCCTTCAGAAATAATATTATTTTCCTTGAACTAGAGGAGACACAGTAAACAGTCAGTCCATCTGGTTTGCAAATTCTCTCCTAAAGAAGCCTACACAGAAGATTCCTGGGGCTAAATAGAGCCAGTTCTGTTTTCTTAGAAGGAGAACAACGGAATGTGGAATGTCAGCCCAATGCAGCTGGCCAGGCTGGGTCAGAGAAAAGGCACAGATTACACTCATTAATGCTTTTGCAAACCTACCCAACCACCCACCTCCTCGCCCATCTTCACTCCACAGTGCAAGAAGAAACGCCCGAAGTTGCTGTCGAATGATTCAGACTGAAATTGATGCTGACCTGGTGGTGTGCTCAGCGAGTGTAGTCGACACTGGTGATGCTCGGTGCTGCATTTCTAGGAAGGAAGGAAGTGTTTCCAGAAGATGCTGCTCCAATCATTGCTGAGTCAATGCTTCCCCTCTTTGAGCTATCCTGGAATAAAAGCTGGACCATAGCTCTGAGCTACAGGTTTGTTTACCAGAATTCTTGTAACTGGAGTCATGGGAGGAATAAGTGCTGTCAGGTATGGTGTGAGGAGCGCTGGTCTATGTCAAGGAGAGTTGGAGAAGGATCAAGCCTTGGAGAGACTGGGGTGGACCGGGCAAACAGAGAGGGTACTTCACTAAGTCACCTAAACTCCTTGGCCTTCCATCTCCTCCACTAAACTGAGTAGGAGTTGCCTTGTAAATTAGCAAGGTTTCTCTGGTCCATTCAGCTGCTTTCAGTAGCTAACACCATCAGCTGAGAATATTATTCATGAGATTAACTCCATAGAGACAAGTCCACGACTGGTAGATATTCTGTTTACTGTGAATCAGTAAGAGATGTTCCTTCCTTCTGTTAGGATTCTTGGCTCACCAAGTATTTAGTCACCACAGCTAGGTATCACCTTCCCATAGTTTGTTGTATATGTGTGTGTACATGTTGGTGTGTTTGCAGGCCCATGTGCACATATACACACATACATGTGGAGGTCAGTGGTCAGCGTCATGTTTCTTCATCACTCTCCACCTTAATCTTTGTGTCAGGCCTCTTCCTGAACCAGAGCCTCACTGATTCCATTAGGCTATCTGGTCATTGAATCCCAGGGGTCTTCTGTGCTCTGTCTTCCCAGTGCTGAAATTACAAGTATGAGCCACTCATGACTTTTCATGTGGGTCCTGAGAACCCAAGCTCCAGTCCTCAATGCGGCAAGCCCTTCGCCAACTGAGCCGTCTCTTCTTCCTCCCTGCATAGAGGTATATGAGAAAACTGATGAGGCCATTTGAGCAGACAGCAGTTCACGGATCAGAGAGCCCCAGGTTCCCAGCTCTAGGGGCTCCATTAGTGAGAGGAGAGAGGGATTTATAAGGAAAATAAAAAGGGAGCACAAAGAGCTATTTTATTACATTGCGAATATTCACTTTATTTGAGCCTAACAGAAGGAAGGTCAAGACAGTGTAGCAAATGCCCAGCCAACCATTAGGGACTGACTGAGTTTAAGATCCACTTATTTTCAATTCTGAGTTAGGTTTCAGTTTGTTTCCATAGAACCTAGAACACACCAGCCACCTATGACTAAAGAACTCTCATTTAAATATTTGAACCACAGGGAACAACTGTCTTTGTGGTAACTCCTAGGTGATGGTGCCCCCTTTTCAGAATAAGATGAAGAGCTAGCATATAGCCTAGCAGTAGCGCATTTGCCTGGCATATATAAAGGCCTGAGTTTGTTCCTCATCACTACAAGGAGAAAGAATGTAAAATGAATCTGTCACAGAGACCTAGGAATGATATTCACTGGTCTTGCTGATAGCAAGAGGCAAAGAGAGTCATCAAGGCTGCAAAGCTAAGTTGTCCCAAAGAAGACACAAACAGTGGGCCAAAGTGAGCCCCACCCACCCTTGCTTCAGAAACAATGCAGAGGTTCACAAATGGTCTTCACAAACGTGCATAGCTGGAAACCTCTGCACCATGAAGGGAAAAAAAAAAAGCTTTTAGAAGTTTCAAGGTAGCTGGTTAAAATTTATCCTCTCCACAAAACCTGCTCCATCAGCTCTGTCCTAGGTCTTCCTTATTAAAATCAGGCTTTCAGTACCCCTCGCCACCGTGTGCCAGGACACAGTACCAGGCAGCATTCCTGAAAATCCAGCCTATACTCAATGCAAGTGGAAAATAGCTAGCAGCTATTGAGAATCCAAAGCCTCAATGCTTCCCTAGTTTGAACCCACACACCCACCAGTCCCAAGAGATCCTGAGCTCAAGTGTGTGTCTGCTTCCAAAGGAACCTCACTTGTCCCAAAAGTGACCTTAGCACCAAACCTACCCATCTCGGTGTTTCTCACACTGGGTACACACACACACACACACACACACACACACACACACACACACACACACTTCTTCCCCCTGTTCCACAATAAGCTCTCCTGCAGTCTAGCTTCCCTTCTACTTGCCTCCCTTCCAGAAGGTTCCATAGAAAGGATTCCAAGTTTTCTTCTAAGAATGAGGGACCCTCCACTGCTCAGCAAAGCTGGGTCTTCAGCTGCATCCCCATAGACTTTGGCTGCAAAGTCCTCTCAAGTTTCACTGCAGTGAGGCATCTGGGCTCAAAACAGCCCAAAGGGGACACCAGAAGCAAAGGTCAGATCTATCCTGTGGACAAACAGGTACTTGCTTGCCTTGTTCACCAGATGACATTTCTGTTTACTTGACTCTTTATGAAAGCAAATATCTCCAGCAACAACTTGAGCGGTGTGTGGAGTCAAAGAAGTAAGCCAAAAAGAGAAAAGGGTATCAGGCCTTTGCAAGGCTGTGGCTATATGGCAAATCATTATTTTTTTTGATCCTTCTTTGCCAAGAATCTATATAATAGAGCAGACAATAGATCTGTCAGGTGTTTAACAAGTAAAGGGCCAGATAGGTTATACCTTCCCTGGCAGCCGGTTCCTCTCCCATAGAAGCCACAGTTCTCCCTTGAATCTTCTCAGCAACTTACTAAGATCTAGAAGCATCTTGTCTTTCCAAGATCTTACAGCCGCCATACAGATCACAGGTAGAACCCAGCTATCTCTGATTCCCAAGCATCTTCAGATGTCTCATGCTTATGTCTCCAACATAAACAATCATACACTCCAGTCTCTACCTCCAGTGACCCCAAGTTTTGGAGGACTGAGTTTTATGACTTCGATAATGAAGAGAGTCAGCTCAGGGAAGAAGAGTTAGGTGGAGTGGGTTTGGAAGAGTAGTTTTCACACAACACATCTGGTTTTGGTTTGTTATTGCTGTTGTTGTTTTTAATATGAGTAAACTGTAGCTGTCTTCAGACACACCAGAAGAGGGCATCAGATTCCATTACAGATGGTTGTGAGCAACCATGTGGCTGCTGAGAACTGAACTCAGAACCTCTGGAAGAGCAGTCAGTGCTCTTAACCACTGAGCCATCTCTCCAGCCCAACACATCTGTTCTTGATGACTGGAAAAACTGACTCAAGCCTGTGGCTCCTTGGGAACTGGAGTGAAGACTGATAACATGTTTGAAATGCTTTCCTGGCATGCCCATGGCTGTTTTCCTTCTTTCCTAGTTTCTCTTTACTACATGGTTTTCTGGAAATGTACTTCATTGTATTGTTTTGAAAGTTAGCTGCCTGCAGGTATTCCATAAACCAGGTAGATCATGCATAAGGAATCCACAGACGGGAGGCCATCCAGCAGACAGGAAGTCGTGGCTCAGCTTCACTCCCTGTCAGTCCACTACCACAAAAGCCTTCTCGTTCTGCAAGTGGGACCCTCTCACACTTGATCTATATTTGGATATAGGATATGAAGAAGCCCTAATAATAAGCAGCTAGAATTTGGAGAAAGGGTCAGTTGAGATGCTGGGCCACCCAGTGGTGCTCCCAGCTTCAACACAAATGTACATGATGCTCTATCAGAAGTACTGAGACAACCTGTCCTGTCTCCAGCTCTTCTTAGATTATGCTTTCGGTCTTGTTAAACCTAGACCAGCTCCACCCCAAAAGGCCTTGGCTGGCTGAGTAGGAATGCTAAGAAGCAAATAGAAGACCTCAGAAATAACTCCAAAGTGCCAGGGCTGCATTCCACCTGCCCTTCCAGATCAGTGGATTAAAACAGAGGCAAACCAATCACCTTGGGGAACAGAGGGGAACTCCCAAGCAGAGACACCTGTATTTTTTCAAGTGACTGTTGATATCTCTAGAGAAAGACGATTCTTCCTACCCATGAGTTGGCTAATCATTGTCTTTTGAAGAACAGGTCATAAACCCAAACCCAAAGGCACTGGGCATATAGAAGATAATCACTCAATATCTTGTAGCACATCCAGACGACTTACAGAACTGTCCCTAACATATGGTAATTGAGATGTCTAATGCTGATGTCATTAAGTGTTCTTTCTATCCATCTCTCTTCATTTGCATCATCTTACACTTTTTTTGTTTTGTTTTGTTTTGTTTTGTTTTTCGAGACAGGGTTTCTCTCTCTGTATAGCCCTGGCTGTCCTGGAACTCACTCTGTAGACCAGGCTGGCCTCGAACTCAGAAATCCACCTGCCTCTGCCTCCCAAGTGCTGGGATTAAAGGCGTGCGCCACCACCGCCCGGCTTTCTTTCTTTCTTTCTTTCTTTCTTTCTTTCTTTCTTTCTTTCTT
>NW_021604579.1:13535310-13545295 GCF_004785775.1 Grammomys surdaster
CTTTCTTTCTTTCTTTCTTTCTTTCTTTCTTTCTTTCTTTCTTTCTTTCTTTTTTTTGGAGCTCACACTTATAATAAAGTCTAGATCTTGGTTTCAGTAGGTCCGTCTACTTTCAGGGAAAGATTAAGTGTGTGCTTGCAGAAGAGTATCTGCAACCTTGGTTCACAAGCTAGTAAGTTATCTTCTGAGAACTCTTCAATCTATGTGCACAGTCTGCCCCTGAGTCCCTCTGCTCAGTACATCTACACACAAAGCTGTGTTAAGTCTAAAGTCCATGGGATTAGGAAGAGTTCAGCAGGGGGAGACACATCAAACCAGGAGACTCTGACAGCAGAGCTGGTTCAGATCTCTGGATCAAACATGAGTCACTAAGAGTGCTTTTTCTGACATTTCAACTCTGTTTCTCCCACAACTCTTCCTGAAGCTGCTACCACAGAAGATCAAACAAGTGCTGGCAGGCTTGTTGGCATCAGCTTTCTGACTAGCCTTCTCAGCACAGTCCCTGGAAGACACTTCATCAGGTATAGCCTAAGAAATGGCCCTTGGTTGGGCCACTCTAACCAGAACCTGTGGGTGAGTACCCACTGCCTAGTCAGACCCAGACCACAAGGACCACTGGCCAGGTTTCCAGCCCATCTCAGACCAGAAATGCAGATGGTCACCTTGGAGGACTAACAGGTCATGAGTTCTCATATGTCAGCACAGTCCATTACTTGAACTGGATCCAAGAAATAAGAAGGTAAAATATAAAGTGCATGGATTTAATAACAATAAACAGGCTGGCAGAGATACAAAATCAGGATTATTTGCACTGCTGGTAAGAATTTAAAATGTTATAACTTGGCTTGGGGATGTAACTCGGTGGTAGAGTATTCACCTGCTGTGTGCATGGGTTCAATTCTGGCATTTAAAAGTAATTTGCAGCATCTCTAGCTGGGAGTGACGGTTTGACAATACATTAATTTGAAACTTCTTTAGAGTCAAACTGTGCTTTATCATCAATCCAATTCTTGCAGGACTTTCTCCTAAGGAAATAAGACAGATTCAAAGTCAAACTTCAGAATTGTTTATTGTAATTTTTTTATACTAGTGAAAAGCTACATGTAAGCTAAATATTTAAAACAGAAGATTGGTCAAATAAACAGTATGGTTTGCATAACAGAATACTATGCAATTTTTGTAAATTATATAGAAATATATCTAAAGGTTTAAGATGGTTCGTGATACATTGTACAACAGGAATGTTGGCTACAAAAGCCTGCCTAGAAAATTGCCAGACATTGTAAACAAGGTCTTGTGTCTATGATTAATTTACGGGTACTTTTACCTTTTTACATGCTCCTAGATTCTCATTTGTGCACACTAAGTGTACACTATGTAAATAATAACACATAAAATACAGTTTGTTTTTCCAAGGGTTGCCTGTGTGATATTTGCCCAGATGTGAGTTCAAATCCCAGTTAGACCACTGATCCTTCAGACGCTACGCATGCCCAAGCCTGGATTGAGATATTGCTTTTTCTACAAGGTGGTTGGGAAATTTAAAGGGTGAAGCGTAACGAAAGCGTGGCCTGGAGCACACCCTGAATAACACTTTTCCCTTCCTTCCTACATGCACAAAATCACTTCAGCGTGAGATTCCACAAGTGTGACCGCTGAATGCAACCCTAATCATGTAAAATGTAGGTTTGAAAAATCTGTAGAGGAGCTGGGGGTGTGGCTCAGTGGTAGAGCAGTTCCTAGCATGCACAATGCCCCTAGTTTCAATATCCAACAGTGAAAAAAATTATCAGAGACTTGCATTAAACACCCCTGTCTTAGTAACTTTAGATCAGATCTTAATCTTACCCAGCAGAGAGGCAGACAGATACCCCCACTATACTTCAAGGTAAAAAAGCCAGTTGTGTTACTCAGCCCCACCAGTAGGTGGAGCCGGTATCTACCCTTGTGCCCACGCAGCCTGTCACACCAACCCATTAGATAATGGCTATCACAGTGTTGATGGTGCACACCCCCATCAAAACTTATTGCAAACATCCAGGGCTCTCCTTTCTCATTCCCACATACTCCTACCTCAAACCACTTCCTGCCCGCAGCTTCCACACCTCCATCACCACTCTGCCCCACCTTGCAGACTCAGTCTTTGGGACTAGACCTCCTCATCTGTAAATCTGATTCTCTATCAGAAACCCAGCTGGAAGTTGCTGTGCTTTTCTCCAGTTTCTAACTCATTCACTCAATGTTCTGACCGCCTAGTAAATAGTTTGTACTGTGTTAGGAACCAGAGAGGAAACACACATAGGCCATGCTTTGGCAGCTTCTCAGCCTGGAGAAACAGGCCATCACCTCATACTGTGTGTTGTTATAACCACTGCACTGTGAGACCAATACAGGCTTTCAAGAGGCCAGTAGCTGTTCTCAACACTTCAGAGACTTGAATCTCCAATTGGTTCTCATAACCTGTCTCGTGAGCTTGAGCAAAATCACTTCTATTTAACAAGAAAGTAAAGCACAGAAAAGGTAATTTGTCTAAGCACAGGCTGTAGATAACCAAAATTATATTTGGAATGAAATTTTACACTCTTAAAAATAACCAAAAAAGCCCATTGTGGTAGTGCACACCCACAATCCCAACACTTCGGAGGTGAGGCTGGAAGTTTAAACCAAGTCTTAGACATATGGTGAATTCAACATCAGCCTAGGCTACATGAGACAGACAAAAACATGGAGCTGGAGAGGTGGCTAAGTGATTAAGGGCCCATGGTGCTCTTACAGAGGACCAGAGTTACATAGTTCCCAGAATCTATATATCTTGACACCATCCCTAACTCCAGGTCCAGGAGATCTGGTGGCACCTTGAGGCCTCTATGAGTATCAGGCACACACAAAGTGCACTTACATATATGCAGGAAAAGTAGTCATACACCTAAAATAAAAATAAACCTTTTTTAAAAGTGAGACTTCAAGATGCTCAGGGAGTAATAAAGGTGCTTGTCGCCAGGCAGTGGTGGCGCACACCTTTAATCCCAGCAGTTGGGAGGCAGAGGCAGGTGGATTTCTGAGTTCAAGGCCAGCCTGGTCTACAGAGTGAGTTCCAGGACAGCCAGGGCTACAAAAACAAAACAAAAAATGCTTGTCACCCAACCTCACGACTTAAGTTTGTTCCCACTACCCACGGAATAGAAGGAGAAAACCAAGCCCTGTAATTTGTCTTCTGACCTCCACACATGCTTTGAGGAACATATATACATACATACATACATACATACATACATACATGTAATAAAAATTAAAAACATAATGAAACAAAACTTGATTATTCCAAAGAGCTATATGGGTCATATCTAGTCATGCTTATCATATTATAAATTATAGTTTAGAAAGATTATATATTAAGTAGCTTATACATAATGAATTAATCTATTAATTTAGAAGGATTATATATTAATTAAATTATACATAATTAATTAATCTATTACGTGTCAATCTTAATGATATTTATAAATTTAAAAGCCTCATAAAAATTCTTGAGAAAGATTACATTGTCTCATGTGTTTACAGATATCTTCAATGTCTGACTATTTTTTTCTTTTTTATAGTATTGCAGATTGAACTCAGGGCCCTGCATATTCTGGGCAAGTGCTCTAGCACTGAAGTGTGTGAGTGTGTATATCACTAGCCCAGGATCTGACTAACTAGCAAGCAAAATAGAATCTGGTGTCTCATTTTAATTCTCTCCATTTGTTATTTGGGATTTGATATTTGGTTGAACTGTGTGAAAAAGTTCGGCCTCACACAGAAGTGGAATAGGAAAGGAAGGGGTGCCTGAACAGACTATTCATACATGCAAATATTCCCCTTGGATAGTCCAACAAAATGTGACAAGTGCTGGTTTCTTAAAAACTTGCTGCAGAGTGGAATCTGAAACTGATAGCTGTGGTTTGCATGTTTGTGTCGCTTCCAAACTTCGTGTTGAAACTCAGCCTCCGGATGGCTCAGTATTAAGCAGCTAGGCCTTTAGAGGCCATTGGCAATCTTATAAAAGAGCTGGAGAAAAGCATCCAGCCCCGTTTTGGTCTTTTATGGTAACTTTCCATTACTATAGTGAAAATTTGCTATAAATCATTGTGCAGTAACAAAAATGATTATTTGGACACAAAATTTTGCAAGTTTTAGTTTATGATCCGAGAGTCCCACTATCTTTAGGTCTGTAGCAAAGCAGCATTGTCACAGTGGGGAGGCATGGCAGAGCAGACATGAACCCCAGTCTAAAACAGAGGAGGAGAAGAGGACTTGTAGTCTTACGTCCTCATTGAGGGCGTCCAATGATTGTAAGACCCCCACTAAGTCCCACCTCTGGAAAACTATTGCCTTCCCAAGGATCAGTAAGCACAGCATGGCTCCAAGCCATTCTGCCAAAGGAAAATGGCACCCACATAAAATTACATAGTTCAGCTCCCATCTCAACACTCTGTCCAGCTTTTGTCATCAGACTGTCACTGTCCTTCAAGGGACATGTTCCATGTGCCTGCTGTTTTGTCACAGAGATCACTGTGGAGTTCAGAGGTTGAAAGGCAGTGCTAACATATGAACTGTCCCTTCGAGAGACATTTTTCTACCGGTACAATTTTTTTAAGGATGTATTTTAAATAATACCTAAAAATTGTGCCTGCATGCGGGTTTGTGCACAACTAAGTACAGGTGCCCATGGAGTTCAGTAGAGGGTACCAGATCACCTTGAATTGAAGATGGCTGGGAATTGCCTGACATGGGTGCTGGGAACCAAACTGGGGCTCTCGGTGGAGCAGAGCATGCCCTTAACCGTCTCTCCAGGACAGGACCACGACTTTGATTCAAAGTATACAGTGTTTTTAATCTTTGATTGCTTTTTACAGCATCACTTCAAACATCAATCCCTGCCCTTCCTTACCCCTACCCACTTCCCCCTATCTTCTGCTCCCCTACCCCCTGCCAAAAAAAAAAAGTGCAAATAGCACCTTAGGAGTTGTAGAATTGCTGTTCAGTAACGGACTCATGGGCATACTCTGGGTTCTTCTGGAGACCTCCAGCCATACTTCGTTATACTACATTACACTATGACTGGATCCAGAGTGTTTGTGTGAGCTGCTAACCCTGACCAGCCCCTTTCCATATCCCCTTAGAGTCCTTGAATTCCAAGTCTCAGTTTTGATGGTTCAATGACAACCTCAGAGCCACCAAAGCAGACCCCGTGAGGACTGGGTAAGCCACAGTTCACTTCCCCTAGACACGGGTTGGGAAGAGGATTTGACTTGGCATCCGGGGCCCATGCTGTGTGCCCAGTTCTCATTCACCTCTATTTGCCAGTTAGGAAACTGAGGCTGGGGAGGAGGGACTCCACATAGAGCTGTCCAGCATGAAAGCCCATGCTGTATGTCATCTTCCTGTCTGTTTCCACACTCCCTTCCTGCCTGGCTGACTTTCTTCCCCACGGTGCTCCAGTCGCAGAGGTTCTAGCATGCCTCATCGACAAATTTCCTGAAATGAGAAAATTCCCAGCACTGGCTGGCCACTTGAATCTTTCAGTGTCTGAGTTGCTAATGGTCACAAATCACTAAGACACTGAGAACTCTGTGCTACGTCAGAGTCCCTGGCACACATAATTGATAAACTTAGCAAGGTTTGTGTCTGCTGTTGTACATAGTTTTGGTGACTAGGACACACAGACTTTCCTCTGGGGCACATTTCCAGCTGAGCTGTAAGTTGGTCATCTCTGTCTGGGCCGCACAGAGAGGAGGTTGACATCCTCTGGACCCCGTGTCTTCTCTGGAAGAGCTGAAGTCACATGGCAATTCAGCAGGATACAAGCAGGATGAGAATCACATCCTAAGACGCAGCTTCAGGAAAATTCAGCCCAAAATAAACCTGAAGTCAAAATAAATAAAGCATTGGAAATATTTTTGAGAGAGCAATTTCACAAAGCTAAAAAAAAAAAAAAAAAAAAAGCAGGGAAGGGGGGATACTATTGTCCACAGCCTTTGTGGTATGGTTCTGTCTTCTGATACAACTTGTTAAGGTCTGGTTGAGTATCTGACATTTGTAAAGGCAGGAATGAGCCAGGTTTAGGAAAATTTCATTGTTTCTTCTGAGGAATGGGTGTCATTTAAGCACTGGTTTGAGACAGGTCAGAGAGCTTGATGAGGACTGGAGGCTCTGGTGATTAAAGCAGGATGGAGGGAACATGTAATTTGTGCCAAGGGACCTGGAGAGTTCCGGCTAAGCAGAATTCTATTGAGTCACACAGGGTCTGCAGGGAGCCTTGTCTCCACAGGCTAGAGGGGAGGTACTCGCAGTCTTCAAGATCTCACAGGATGAAAGGAGAAAGAACACTGTTGCAGAAAGGGGCAAAGTGCTGGGCTGTGCATGTGGCTGAAGGGCAGGGCATGTGCTTAGAGTGTGCAGGGCATGTGCTTAGCATGTGTAGGGTATGTGCTTAGCATGTTCAGGGCATGTGCTTAGTGTGTACAGTACTCTGGGTTCAACTGTCAAAATAAACAAAGTTGGAGTGAGATAATACTCATACAATAATTGTTGTCTCAGTGAGCACTTGATAGCAAATCGAACAGATCTATCATTGTGATGAATGTAATCCTGCACTCCTCATTCATCCAACCAAAATCTAATTAATGTTTATTATCCCCCAACTAAGTACTGAGACTATTACAGTGATAAGAAACTAGCTGTTCTCTTAAGTGGCTTGCAAGCTAGTGGGAGACATAATGGTAACCTAAAGCTATGAAACAGTCAGTTGGGGAAAGAGGTACTGATAAAGGCTGCCTCATAACTTTGATCTTAGAAGGCCCAGCGAGATGATTCAGTGGGCAACGGCACTCACTGCCATGCCTGACAACCTGAGTGTGATCTCTGGAACATACATGATGGGAGGAGAGAACCGACTCCTGCAAGTTGTCCTCTAACCACCACATGAATGTCACAGCTCACTGTATACACGCCTCCACAATTAGCTAATTAATTAAATGTGTTAAGATGCTAAAAGAACAAAAGTCTCCAAAATAAATAAATAAATAAATAAACATATTAAGATGCTAAAAGAAGAAAAGTAAATTGACTTTATTAAAATCCCAGAGAGGAAGTGGCTAGGATTTTGACACATGGAGAGAGATGTTGACTACAGACCCAGTGACTTACTTCTGTCTATGTTTATTGCTTCACTTAGATCCTTCAGAACTTCTGGCCATGGTGGCTCATATCTTTAATCCCAGCACTTGGGAGACAGAGGCATCTCTGTGAGTTCAAGGCCAGCCATGTCTAGTCCACACAGAGCTACATAGTGACAGTCTGTTCAAATCAAAACACAAAATAAATAAATGCTTCAGAATAAGTTAAACATGTGTGACCTTGATTTAAACATAAGACGCAAATGTTTGTTGGAATTAACTTAGACAAGCAGACTGACACAACAGTGGAAGTCTAGATGGCACTTTTTTTAGGTTTGGAGACACACAGGCCTGAGTTTGAATTCTGCTGTTGCCATGTGGACAAGTTACTTAACATCTCAGGATCAGCTCTACCCATGAAAACTCAACAATATTGCTACCCAAACAAATCTTGAATAATGATAAGACCGGTTGACAGGCAAAGTTCAAAGAGGGAACCTCACAAGGCCTCGACCCTAGATGAAGCACTACAGGTTATCAGTGGTTACTGAGAGAATCAGCTCTCTTCAGAGACCAGCTCGCTGGCAGCTTCTACAGTCGCAAGTGGGTCAGCCCTATATATGTGTAGATTCCAGCAACTCCAAATGGACTGAGTAGCTTGCATATTGTATACACATGTATGAGCATGTATGGAACAACAGCTAAAGAAGTCAGGAACTTGAGGGTGAGCTGGGGCAGGGAAGTTGAAAGGGGTCAGAGAGGAGTGGAAATTGTGTAAATATAGTACTCACATATGAAATTCCCAAATAGAATAAAGCACACACACAATCTTGCCTCAGGGGTAAGGGAGGTTGTGAGAGAGAAAATCAAGCTACCATAGCACCTGGCACAGAACATTCTCTTCTTTCTCTGAGATCAAACAGGGCATCTCTCATCTTCAATTCCCTCAACAAGTACTTCTCTGCACCACCAAGCCTTGGCTGGAGCTGCTGCCATCTCTCAGCTGCATTATGGGAAGACACTAGACATTTGTCTCGCTCTGCAACCTGCCCTGCTTCAGTCCTGTCCTTTGGTAAGAACTAAAATTGCTTTGAAACACATGGTGGGGACTCTCGCCTTTTTCCTGCCCCAGCTCCTTGCTTGGCTCCCCTGTCTTCATAGTCATCTGACGGGCTTCAGTATCTAGCCCTCAGATGCCTGTCGACCTGTCCTGCCCTTGCTGCTCTGTCAGATTCCATGTTTGCCTCTGGAACTCGGAAGGTCCTTTTCTACCTTGGATACCACATCCCTGCTAACCATACGTTTCTCCTGCAGGCTAATGCCTCTTCTTCCTGATTTCCAGAAGTGTTAGGCTTCTAAGCTGCTCCTAGAAGCAAGTCATGATTCCCTTCCCTTCCTTACCTCAAACAGATGTGAATTCAGTGCCCCCCATCTGTGCTCTCATGACCCCCTCCCTGCATTTTCTCCATGTAGCATGCGCTATTACTGTCAACCTCTATGTATCCATAACAAGATAGAGACCTTTTAGAGTACATTTTATAGCTTTTACTCATTGTCTGGGCTATTTGAATGGATGCCCAGATGGGCCTGGTGGCACATGGCTGTAATCACAGCTGTGTGGTGAAACTAAGGCAGGAAGATTGCAAACTCAAGGTCAGGAACTTAATGAAACCTTGACTCAAAATAAAAGTGAGAAGAGGGCCGAGGATATAGATGAGTAACAGAGTGACTGCCTCACATGTGTAAGGTCCCAGGTTCAATCTCCAGTACAAGACAGAAGAGAAGACAGATAGATGGGTTGACGAATGAATGTTTTCCCAATTTCCACCTAGTGAAGTTAGAGATGAGATTAAAACTAAAGTCAAACCAATGGTCAAATTCAAACACTCTCATCATCCTGACTAAAACCTAATTAAAGCCTGAAGTAGAAGAACCACAGCCCCAAAACATCCTCCCCTTCCGGGCCCTCCCACATACCTCTTCTGCGACATCTCTGTTTAATATGGACTTCTTCTGGTGAGAAAATTATGCCCCTTGAGGACTGAAGGACTCCTTGTCTTGTACAAAATCATTGTTGTTTGAGAAAACATCGGCTTCTCTGACTCAGTTGACATGACTTTTCATGACAGTGATAAGGAGGGGCTTTCCTGGGTCCAGGGCTCTGGTTGGCAAGAGGGGTTGGAGAGTGGGAAGCACCTCCGTTCAACAGAAAGTTCCTGGAATTTTGAGCAAATGTGTGTGTGTGTGTGTGTGTGTGTGTGTGTGTGTGTGTGTGTGTGTTTGTGTGTGTGTTTCTTAGTCATACAAATGCATTGAGCTAACTATTCTTCTGTCAATATTTGTGAACTGAAAATACGACAAACTGTCCCCTGTACTGTTCAAAGTCTAGACATTGACTGATGAGAACAGGAACAAAATTCCCTGGGGAAAATAAAAGATTTCAAAACCAGCTGTAGAATAATAGATTTCTGGTTCTGGAGAACTCTGTCCCTGGTGGAAAGAGTATTGTCAGATGAGAAGAGATCTGCCACCTAACACCATGCACCATGGGGACATGAGAGGTAAGGCCCTTAAACGCTACGGGGAGTAGTAACAGTGCCTTGAGCTAAGGGCCTATCTACCGGCTCCACTCTACCCCTGAGTCCTAAAAGTTTCTACCATGCTCTCTCGCTCTCTCTCGCTCTTGCCTTCCTGCTCCCACTCTCTCCCCATTCCCTTCCCCTCTCTCTCTCCACGTGCTCATGGCCAGCCTCTACTCCTCTACTTCTCTTCTCTTCTCTTCTCTTCTCTTCTCTTCTCTTCTCTTCTCTTCTTCTCTTCTCTTCTCT
>NW_021604579.1:13545395-13550852 GCF_004785775.1 Grammomys surdaster
TCTCTCTCTCTCTCTCTCTCTCTCTCTCTCTCTCTCTCTCTCTGCCTTTCTCTGCGTGTATTACCCTCTCAACTCCCCTCTCTATGCCCCAATTAAACTCGATCCTCTCTATCCTGTACTTTTTTTAAAAAGAAGGATTTCTACCACCAATTTCCAATTTCCAAAACCATCCACAGAGAAGTCGAAGGACTGCCACTGCTGGTCAGGGAGCGGACATCAGAGATGGGTTTGCATCTCACCCTTTTTGTTTTGTTATCCAGGATCCTTAACCTTACCCTGCAGCTCAGCCACTACTGCCTTTCCCTGAGTAACTAAAGAGTCCTCCTTGTATGCCTCATTCAATCGTCTCTCTATGCAGTCTCCTTAAGTATGTAATCCCAGTCATATCTATCCTTTACCTGCAGCGGGTATTATTGATGCTTCCCAGTGTCCATCCTCCCAGTTGCTGTCAGGCCTATCACCACCTCTGGAAGTGAGCCAAGTTCACAGATTCCACTGATAGCCTTGGCTCTGTTATGGGGGTTGGCATTCAGATTTTTGCATGCTCTTGGTCACTGAGCTTAGGTGGATGTAAAGAGAGGCCCTCAGATGGGCCCCAGCTTGACAGTGGAGGAGGAGGATGTTCTTGCTCTCATTCACATGACCAAGTGAGTGAGAAAACATGGCCTCCATGCCTGTTGGCATCCATGTTATGATCTGGAGATAAACTGGGATGAGGGGTGGAATGTGTCTGTCTGCAGGAGGGTGGAGGCAAGAGGATCCTTGGCTCACTGCAGGAGCCCTCAAGGGTGCAACATCAGAAGCCTCCCCATCTTTGAATCTAGTTATAGGGAGCTCATAAACTCTTTACTGCACAAGCTGGCGTGGGCAAAGTTTGCTGTACCTCATCACAAAGGGCCTTCTGGGTGACTCAAATGCCTCCTAGAGCTCTTGGAATGGCATCCAGACGCCTACCTTGCTATTAAATGCCCGCTAAACTCTAAGATCAGGGAGTGCTCAGGTCCAGGGCTGGGTTTTCATTGGCCCTGGTAGTGCTAGCCCCTGCTAAACATCACCCTAGCACGCAGAGGGCATTCTGAGTTTTTTTTGTGTTGAACAAGTAACCAGGCCTCCCTCTAGGGTGTTACCTGTTTCCTCAAGGCAGGAGGGCCCTAGAGTCTCCCTTGCTTTTTCTTCTAGAGCCACCTCTGCACATGAGCTGTGTTTTCCTAGACACCAGCTTTCTTACACAGGCAGCTTCCCATCATCAGGGAAAGGCTAGAAGGTCTAACCACGAGGCTTTAGTAGGCCTGACACCCAGGCTTCCAAGAACAGAGGCCAGAAAGGGCCAAGGTGGAGAACTTTATGAGCCTTCCCAGGAACAAGCCTGGATACCAAGTTGGAATTTTCCACTTAATCTGAGAGGGCCTTCAAGCTATTCGTGATTTGAATAGGGAGGATCCCCACGAGGGTCAAAAGAACATTTCATTCCTTCTGTGCTTTTGGCCATAACCTCAGTACTGCCTGCAGCTCTTCCCATCACCCTGTCTGCTACCTGATCCCGAGTTACTCCACTCTCTAGCCAAATTTGCCTTACTTCTCTGCAAAGTGATTTTTTTACATTTCATTTTTCACTACTTCCTTCTCCAAAATATGAGCTCTCCATGAGACCGAGGCCTTTGTCTCATCTTCTGTCGAGTATCCCATGGGGTTGGAGAGATGGTTCTGCACTGTCCTTGCAGAGGACCGCAATTTGATGCCCCAGCTCCAAGTGATCAAACATCCTCTTCTGGCCTCAGTGGGCACTGCATTCTGGTACACGTACACACACGCACGCACACACACATGCACGCACACACTCGTGCGCACACACGTACACACACACTTAAGAGACACGTCCCATATTTGGGTGACTCAGTATCCACCTTAGCAAAGGAACATTAAACTGCAGCCTCAGCAGCAGGCTGACTCCCTCAGGCAGACTCATTCCCCTCTCCCACAAGCAGCTTTCTGACCAGCACACAGTTATTTCCTTGACTGTCCTTATCAAAACAGAAGAATCAACTGTGTTTGTTTGTGGGTCCATGTTGGTTAGCAGAGGGTAACTATGCTCAGTCTCCTGGGTGACCACTTCCAGGCTGTAAATGGGCGCTGGAAGAGGGAAGGGGAGATTGACTCTCACAGGCTCTGGAAACAGTAGACATGAGAAGTAAAAGGAGAGGCAGGACCTCTCTGACTCTGAGAAACTCCCAGGTAAGTGGGGTCATTTCATCAGCAGGGAAATGGAGTTTACACTATTGTAAGCTTTTCAAAATTAGCTGTCTGGTGGAGTCTGTATCTGACCTCGGGTCCCTCTCCCTCCTTCTCCGGTTTCCAGCTTACAGAACAATGCAGCTTCCCCAGAACTTACCCGTGTATTTATAAAGTACCGACAATTCTATTCTCCAAATCAACTGGGTATTTGAGAAACCATCACAGAACCTCCAGGTTTGTTTGTCTTCTCAATGCCTCAATTATGCAGTTTAGTGAGGCCCCAGCAGCCAAGACCAGCCTGGCATTTTAAAAGATTCTCGGTACCTTTGTGCTGAAGCGGGCCTCTGGCTTCTCTCTCTCTCTCTCAATTATTACCTTAACCATGCCCGGGAGACCTAAAGAAACCGTTTATTTTGACTGGTAGATTGTTAAACTGCAGGAGGCAAGCCAGAGCCAGCCAGGCTGTGATTTCCATTGCTCCATGGGCCCAAAGCCTTGGTGCTGAGAATAGCCAAGGCCACTTCCTGCTAGAGGAGGAAATGGCAGCTTCCTCAAGTCCCGGAAATGTGGCTTCCTCTCTGGTGCCTAGCTCAGGGTTCACCCATTAGACAGTCTCTTCCCACCCCAAACCCCCGGGGACCTGGCTCCAGCATGCAAAAGACATCCTGTTTCCCTGAGGAAGTGGCCCAGATTGAGGCAGCCAACAGGGCGTTTGAGTGGGTGAGAGTAGGTAGCACAGCGGAAAGGGATTGACAGGGAGGAATGATGCTAATAATGTTATCCAATAAGAAGAAGCCCCACCCACTCCTTTGTCCTGACCCCAGAGGTCTCAGCAAACCTGCCAAAAATTCTCATGGGCCTTTAGAAGCCACGTCTTTCTGATACCTCTTTTTGCATTTTCATCTGTGTGTACATTTTTATAGAATGTAATGTGATTATGCCTGTTTGACACACGTACATCTTCTGTAACAATCAAATCCAGGTACTTACTATCTCCTCCTTGAACGGTTACCATTTCTTTGTGTTTGAAGCTCACAAATCCTGCACTTCTGTATCTTTTAAACGAAATCTACCAGTATAAGGTGTTGTGAATTGTAGTCACCCTTGTGTATTGTGAAACACCAGAATTTATTCTTTCTCTCTACCTAGACTTCCAATATCCTGTGATCTTTCATTTCAACAACGTTTCTGTTTCTGTCTCCTCTACCAATTCCCCCAATCCAAAAACTAATTCCCAGGGGCTGGAACGATAGCTCCACAGTTAAGAGTACATGTTGCCTACTGCAAAGGACCCAGGTTCAGTTCCTAGCATTCACATGGTGGTTCACAACCAACTGCTAACTCCAGTCCCAGGGGATCTGATGCCCTCTTCTGGCCTCCAATGGGCATCAGACATTCACATGATTCACATATACATTTAGGAAAAACTCTCATATCCAGTAAAATAATTTATTAATTAATTAGTTAATTAATTAAGAAAACTTAATCCTTCTCCTATGCTAGCTCTACAGATTTCAGGAGTTAAGAATGCTGCTAGGCAAAAAGCTAATACTACAGTTCAGTGCTAAAGCACTTACCTAGCATGAACAAGACCCTGGGTTCAAACTGCAGAGAGGAGGGGAAGGAGGAAGGCTGGAACAACGGCATTGTTAAGCACTCACTCATGGTCTCCGGACAGAGGGAAGCCCTCTTAGCATCAACTCTTTTCTCCTCCTCCTCTTTCTCCTCCTCTTCTTCCTCTTCTTCCTTCTCCTCTCCCTCCTCCTCCTCCTTCTTTTCTCTCTCTCCCTCTCTCTCCCTCTACACAGACACACACACACACACACACACACACACGCACACTCACACTCACACTCAAAAACCATACCTGGTAGGTAGGTTATTAAAATCTCTGAGCCTCAGCTTCTATGGGGACAAAGGCGTATCTGCTCCTCCTCTACCCCCTTTAGAGTTGTTAGATTCCATGAGACAGAGCACTCAGAGTTAGATGAAGCATTTGCCTATAGTTCAGGACTCAATAAATGGTCATTATTGTTTCCTTCTGCCCTTTCAGAAGGGGAGTGTCTTTTTCTGTCTCTTGATGAATAATGCTCAGCCTTCTCTGAAACCTTGGCACCAGCTACCACCCGTGCCCTTGGAATTTCAGTCTCTGTAGAGACAGGCCTTAGGAGGGCTTTTCTCTGAATGCTCTCCTTGTGGGCAATTGGCTTGAATAAAAACTCAATCCAGTTATCATTTATAATAATTTAATATGAACTACTTGCCAAACAATTTTTATGGCATTATCTCATATTTATGTATTTATTTATGTATTTATTTATTTATTTATTTATTTATTTATTTATACATTTTTAAAATAGTGTTAGACTTATAGAAGAAAATTTTCAAGGGTAGTAAAAAATTTCCAGATAGTTTAAATCCACTTTTTCCAAATATTGACAACACACAGTAATGTGCCACATCCCAGTTAATGGATGCATTCTAGTGTGTTTTTATCAGTCCATACCTTATTTGTTAGTATTTAATCTAATTATTATTTTTATGTTACAATATACCATTATAATATGACCTTACATTGAGTTGTCCTGTCCTTTGGGCTCCTCTAGCCTGTGACTATTTTTCAAGCTGTCCTCCCTTTTTTATGGCCTTGTGAGTTTTACAGCATACTGGTCACATCTTTTGAAGACTGCCACTTAATTAAGCATAGTCTCTTAACATGGTGATACAGGCTGGGCCCTGGCATTTGAAGGACAAACACCATAGGGTGTCACTATCAAGAGTACACACTGTCAGCCAGGCATGGTGGCACATGTTTGCAGTCCCAGCAACCTGAGAAGCTGAGGCTGAAGGATCACAGTGAGTTGGAGGTCAGCCTGGGATGCATAACGAGGTCACAGTCAACTTGATTATATAGCGGAAACTTGTCTCAAAACACCAGCACACAAAAAAGAATATATACTATCACCAGATGTAATAGCACATGTCTGAAACCCTCAGGACTCAGAAGGCTGAGATAGGAAGAGTATAGTCTTAAGTTCACCTAGGCTATAGAAAGACTCCGCTATTAAAAAAAAGAAAAGCCAAGTAATCAAAAAACAGCAGAGGAAATGCTGTCCACATGTCCTGTCACTGTCACAAAGACCCTCATTACCTAGATGAGGAAGTGTTTTCGAGGTAGCCTAACTCTGAAATCTCTCTCTCTCTCTCTCTCTCTCTCTCTCTCTC
>NW_021604579.1:13550952-13559355 GCF_004785775.1 Grammomys surdaster
CTCTCTCTCTCTCTCTCTCTCTCTCTCTCTCTCTCTCTGATGTAGTCTCCAGAAGGAAGTCACTGTGCACTGTGCATATTACTTTCCAACTCCTTTAATCAGAAGAGCTACAAATTGCTTGGAACTCAGTTGTGTGGAAATTTGTATATATCCCCTTCCTGTTGTCTTCCCTCTGTTATTGAATTATATCAGTATAAACACAGAAATAATTTTCATATTTTGCATTATAATTCAGTGCTGCTTTATTTATTTTGTTGTTCAAATTACTCCAGCTTTGGCCATTGATATCCCTTTAAGCATTTATTTGACATGTTCATCATTACTTTCCTTTATCTCATACCCATATGAGATAAATACACATATATAACCGTGTATATGTACATCCTAGTGTCCCCAGTGAAACATAGGCATTCCCCACCCAGGAATTCCTTGAAGAAAATCTGAACCTACACATGTCTTGACCTCAGTGACTTTTCTCTTGTCTCTTTCATTCTTCAAGCTTGTAACACCAGCATCCTTTGGACAACATCATGTTCTACTATGAGCTTAAGATATAGCCTAGCTCCTAGACATGGAAAAACATTTCTCTAGGCAGTCCTTTCCTATCAGGGCACCGCTTTGGTTAGCATATTTGTGCCCTGGAGCCTATGGTGAGAGAAGAGTCTCACCTTCAGTATACATTTCCTTTAGTCTTGGTTCTCCTAATGACCTTAATCTCTTTAGCAACTATGTCCATCGTATCTTCACTTTAGTATCTGATTTTGGCCACTTGCAAGCTCCTTTCTACATAATTTTCCAGTTTCTCTGCTTTGCTCTCTATTCTTACTACTAAGCTGATTAAAAGTAATGAGCAACAACCATGCCACAGCCTGCAGGTTATGCTATCTTGAAATCCCCTCCAGCAAATAAGTTAGTCCATTACTTTTTAATTTATTCTCACCCATATTTTCAGGACATACAGAGAATTTAAACATATTCTTCACCAGAATGTAACATGAATAGTCTTTAGCCCAGTTCCCAATAGACTTTATTCCACCTGGAATCTCACAAGCATAATTTTTACTGTCCACATTTCTATCAGCATTCTGGTATTCAAATTCCCATCAGAATTGCCTATTCATTTCTGCTAATAATATCAGAGAGCTTCTCTAGCCTGTATCTCCATACTTTACTACAATTTATTTCTGGCAGCTTAACACAGTACCAGAACACTTCTCTGATGCCAAATCTCTGTACTGACTCTTTTTTTCTTTTTTCTTTCACTATTCTGATAACATACCTGACAGAACCAACTTAATGTGTGAAGGATTTATTTTGGCTCAGTTTCAGAGGCAGTCCATAACAGTGGGGAGGGCATATCACAGGGGAGCAGTCCAATCCATACCTGTGGGAGCTTGTGGGAACTGTCGTATGGTATAGACCAGGAGACAGAAAAGCAGGCCAGAATGAGGGTGCAGGCATAGCATCTAGAAAGCTTATTCCTAGTAACCTACTCTGCCAGCTAGATCTGACTTCTTCAAAACAGCATCCAGAGCCAAGGAGAAGCCATTCTGGACATGAACCTGTGCTGGACCTTCCAGAGTCAAACTATAACAAGGACTTGAACACAATTTGTTTTGCCTTTAATTTTGTAGACCTCATTCATCACCAAAATTACTTAAGACAGCAATATTTTATTCCCCACTGCAAACCTTCACTGTGATTTTTACATACATTTAAATAATACTATGTTGGGGGATGGGAGTGCTGGAAAAATGACTCAGCAGCTAAAAGCACTGGCTGCTCTTCTAGAGGAGCCACGGTTGATCCCAGCACACACGGGCAGCTCATAACCATCCCTAACACCAGTTCCAGGAAATCTGAGGCCCAATTATGACCTTTGGGATACCAAGCAAGTACTTGGTACATGAAGGCCAAAGTTCTGAAACACAAAATAAATAAATTTTTTAAAAATCTTAATTGTTTTGTCACATTGTATAATCTATTCTGAAAAACTTAGACGTTTGAATGATGTTTAACATGTGATAGTTTAAGGTTAGTTGTGTACTACTTAGTTTAATAAGTGCCTACTACCATGCATACAAACTTACAGCCATGTACAATCATTTTGCTACTAAAATACCTTCTATTCAGTCTTTGGGAACTACTGACTCTTTATTGTGGCTGTTGTGTTCCTTTTTCTAGAGCCACATGTGTGGGGTTATACAGTATGTGGCCATTTCAAATAAGATCCCTTTATTTAGCAACATGTACTGTAATCTAGCTTTGTCTTTTTATAACTTGATAGTTTTCTTCATTTAGAGAATACTTTATTAGTTTTTGTAATCAAACCCACGTAGGTAAGGCCTTACATATTTAATACAGTGTGTTACCCCTGTACAAACAGAAAAAAAAATAAGTTCAACAGCTTGATAGTTTTTTAGTTTTTAAAAATCATTAAATATGCTGTGTGATGGTTGTACATGTCTTTAATTACAGCACTTGGGAAGCAGAGGCAGGAGGATCTCTTGAGTTCAAGGACAAGCTTGTCTGCAGAGCTAGTTCCAGGACAGCCACGGCTGAAATGAAGAAACCCTATCTAGGAGGAGATAATATTCCATTTTACATAATGTCCCAATTTGTCTAGTTGTTTGCTTATTGCAGGACATTGTATGGCTATTTTCCCACAGTTTAATTATGAAAGTAAGAAGCTAGTATGTGGTTTTCTTCGGGTCTGTTTTAAACCAGTTGAGACATATCTGTAAATACGATTGCTACATCACATGATGAGAGTATATTTAAATAATTTTGTAAGAAGTGGCCATGTTTTTCTTCATAGCTAAACATTAGAAGCACAACTTTCATTCACAAACAGTGCCTGAAACTTGCTCCACACTGGGTTGGGCTTTTAACAGTTGCAGGGCAATACCTCATGGTCTTGATATCTTGTAACTCCCTGATGACAAATTACTTTGTTCCTCTATCCACATAAGCATTTGCCTTTCTGGTATCTCACTTGATAAGGCCTCTATTTAGATTAAATTGTTTTCTTATCGTTGAGTTCACAAGCTCTGTGTATACTTTGGATATAACTTCTTTATCAGACATGTGTTTCGTAAATATTTTCTCTTGTCTGTGACTAGACTTCTGGCCATCTTAATAGCAACGTTCAGAGAGGAGGCTTAATTATCGTGAGCAACCTCTCCTCCCACAGGTGATGCCTTTGATCTACCTAAGAGCTCATCACCAAACCTTGAGGGGCTCTGAATATGGCCTCTTACACAACCCCTGTATCACTGCTCTTAAAGGGAGAGGGTATTATCTTCATTATATAGGAGAAAGTTGTCTACCACATTTTTTCCTCTCAAGAATCTTTAAACATGCAAAAGGCACCAGAAAAAAAATAGGTAGTCAATAGTAGCCTAAGACAGAGCCTGACAATCCAAGAGCATCTTTACTCCATAGCTGTGTTTTCTGGAATGAGAATATCAAGGTGTCATTTCTGAAGTACACATTCAGCCCTACCACTTACCAATACCATCACACTATCAGCATTTACCCTAACCACCACCACTGCTGCCACCATCAGAACACCACACACACACACACACGCACACGCACACGCACACGCACACGCACACGCACACGCACATGCACACGCACCACTAGTGCTCTAACAAAGCAAGTGCTTTACTAGCGAATGTCATGGTTTTAATTGGTTGATGTCACTTCACCCAGCACAGTGATGCACTTCACCAGGAACTTTAGTACCTCAGTTTGGGAAGTAAACTGGACTGTCTGTAAGGAAGGTCAAGTTTAAGTGCCCCACCAATGTCACACAGCTAGCAAGTGCCAGGATTCATCAGGAATGAAGTACTCTGTAGCCAATGACCCAGAGGTCTGGGGTCTCAGTGAAGGTGCCAGGGCCCTTGACAAAGACAGCCCCATGCTCAGAATGACAATGTCATCCCCATTTAAAGAGATATCCTTTTCCTTCCCTGGTGACTTCCCTTCCTCAAGCTCCACAGTCTCAGCATCTACCATGTAATTTAGATTCCAGGACGTGTCCCTCACTGGATTCCAGGCCGTGTCTATCACTGGATCTCAGGACATGTCCCGCACTGGATCCCAGGATGTGTCCTTCACTGGATCCCAGAATGTGTCCTTCACTGGGTCCCAGGATATGTTCATCGCTGGGTCCCAGAATGTGTCCATTGCTAATCCCTGTGAGTATTGGAAGGAACCCACTTTAAGGAGCATAAAAAACCTGGGGGGTTTGGGGGGAGAGGTTAAGTCACTATTTCTTTAAATGATAAAACTCTACACCCAAAAACTTTTTGCTAAAGCAACAATGCACTCAGTAAAATATATTGGGAGAATTTAAAATAATTAGTATAGCTATTATTGTTATTATAATTACAATTATTACAAATGGAGCTATGCAGAAGCTACTCCCTGGCTGTGAAGCCACTGATCTCTTGGTGTAGCTCTGCCCAATGGCCAGGGCCAAAGTGGCCAAAGAGACAGCAGCTCTGCAAACTCCACTTCCTGAGAGAAAGAAGCCTTTCTCTGAGGAATGGCCTCTGCACTCAAGTGCCAGCAATGGACCAGCTCCTGGGAAAGGAATGAGAACAGCAGGCGTCTCTGAGAGAGCTGCTTTCAGACCCACATGTGGGGAAAAGAGCCCCTCTGCTCCCTGCCACCCCATCTGAACGGGACACAGGCAATAAACATGGCCATATGTCAAGCTGGGACCTGCCCCCACCACCACCAACTGCAGCTTCCTCTTAGGAGTTCAGTGGCTTTAGAAGTATTCTTCTCCACTGCCACCCACCCCCAACCCGGCCACCACATACTTCCCTGCAGTCCAAGACCTAAATTTAAGATCTATTGAACTAGTGACTAACTCTGTGACCTTGCTTGACCTCTGAGCAACTTCCTTTCTGTGTGTAAACCAGGAGTAATAGGATTGGGTGGGGGGAGCCTAGGCAAAATACCACCTCCAGGCCTTGGTGTCATTTGAAAGAGATTTGTATTCCCGCAAGAGAAATGACAGAGAGGTGACTGGTCTTGTAGTCTTTGGCATCACAGCCTTGGATCCTGTGGGTAATGTTTTCTCTCAGATGCTTGTAAAGCCTAAACACAGTGAGCACACTCCACACTCAGTCAACGACCATGCCCTTTCCTTCCTTCCTTCCTTTTTTTTTTTTTTTTCAAGTGCTTGAAGCTCCCCCACGCATTTTTGCATGCCTCACTGCCTGGGGCCAACAACTTTGTCCGGCTTCCTACCTAAGCCTTGAACACGAACACTGCAGAGAAAGCTTCAGGGTGACTGCTGCCATTCACTTTTCAAAGATCCCCGAACAGGGATCAGAGCCCCACTCTGATCAGCAAGGCTAAGATGCAACTGGCAGTTTGGAGGATTAACCAGTTCTCCTACAGAGAGGCCAGCCAACCCATGTAACTAAATCTTCCTATGGGATTAGTCCAGAGCCCGGAGATCCCCTACAAGACTGAAAGGGTACAGCAAGATGGGGCACTTTCCGGGCTGCGGTCCAAGGAAGTAGCTAAGAGTAGATGGTGCACAGGTGCATGGACTTTGTTGTTCCCTCATGCCTCGTGCTATTTGTGGAGGCATGAGCTCTCTTGGAAAGAACATGGGCCCTAAAAGCTGAATTGTCCCCAAGTTGTGCCAGCTATATGACCTTGAGTAGGTCATTTACTTCTCTGGACCTCAGTTTTATCAAAAGAGAAATAGGGCTCCATGTATGGATCACACACAGCTATGAAAGATTCTGAATACATATATATATAACTTTATACACATACATATATCTGTATACACACACATATACATACATAAATATACATATATATGTGTGTGTTTGTGTGTGGAAATTATACACAAATTATATATATATATATATATATATATATATGAATTATGTATAAATTAAATATATTCACATACACATGAATATATTCTGAATATATACATACACACATATACACATCTTTTTAAGGTATGTCCTCTAAGACCTTGTACATAGCACTCAAATATGACCATTCTGACTGGAATGAAGGCCAGGCTCAAATGTCAGGTCAAGCCCATGGCACTTTCTCCCTTCTCAGTGTCCTTGCTTACTTGGTGTTACCATCACCTCACAGCTTCCCCTCACTAAGTCATCTGTGACTTCTCAGAAACAGGGGCTGCTGCTGTCTATGTTTGCTCTTCCACACTTGGCCGCCCCTGTGTTCCTAGAGAGGCACATCAGCCCCCAGTCACTTTGTGACTGGTATGCCTCCTGTGATGATTGGCTAGGCTGTCCACCGGCCTGTCCCACCTCCTCTCCTCTCCTGCAGACATCTGGATGGTAGGGCTGCTTCTGCTGCTGCCATGCATCTGCTCGGGTTTCCAGGCTCCCATGATGGGTGTTCAGTGAGCGTGCATAGAAATCGAGACAGAGATCACAAAGGGAGGGAATGAAGTAGAACCGCCCCCAACAGCAGCGGCTGTCCACGGACCTTCTACTCAATCTCCTACCCCACCCCCTCATTCCCTCATGATTTAGTCTGTTTTCTACCCTTGCAACAGAATGACACAAACAGTGCAATTAATAAATAGTAGATATGAATTTGGCTCGTGGTTCTGGAAGACAGGTTATGAGGCGCCATGATTTGAAACTAAACTGTCTCCTACAGCCTCCTATTTTGAAAGCTTGAACCTCCGCTTGGAACACTATTTTAAAGGCCATAGAGACGAGAGGAGCTAGAGCTAGCTGGCAGAGTAGGTCCCTAGGGATGGACTTGTAAAGTCATACCTACCTCCAGGGCCAATCTGGACCAAGTGAGGAGCCCTCCAACACATGGCTCTGTTGCCATGGACACCACCATGCCTTCCCTGCCATGATGGATACAAATCCCTCTGAAGCCATGAGCCGTTAGGCTGTTTCTGTGAGATATTTTGTCCCAGCAACAAGAAGACTGAGTGTAAGAAGGAGATGGAGACTCTCTCTGTGACTGCTTCATGGAGGAAGACCGGCCTCCAAGCCTTTGCCTTTAGACACAATCTGCTGTTCTTAGCTTCTCTCTCTCTAGCTTTGCCCAGGCTGTTCCCTCTCACCTGAAAAGCCTTTTCCCAACTGCCAAACCATTCTCAGTTATTCCATCCACCAGCTGCAACCAGTTTACCAAGTTGCCCGATCTTGCAAAACGGAGCTCCGAATGTCACCCCACTAGCAAACATTCATGCAGAGTAGGTTCAAGAGCCCATGCCCGGACTCCAGTATCTGACACTCTCTGACCTTGGGAAAGTTCCCTTTCATCTCTTAGCCTCTGTTTGCTCAGCTGTAAAATGGAAATAATGATGCCTTCTCTGAGTGGGACGAGAGGGAAGTGTGTTGGTTAATAAATGTAAATACCACAGCAAAGCACTTGGGACACAAAACCAACGATGCAGCTGCCTTGAGTCTGCAGTGTCGGAGGCTCTCCCCTCCTGTGGCGCCCAATGCTTACTCCTCCAATGCTTACTCCTGTAGTTGCTATTTACCTCAGTGTCTTCACATCTGTGTACTGTATGTGACCTCACTAAGAATGTGGGCAGCTTGTCGGCAGGAACTCTGTAAATATTCCGATGGCCTGATGCTATCTGCTGTGTGAGTGAATAAATCCCTGAATGATACACAAATAGAGTGAGTCGTAGACTGGGGTTAAGCCACATGGGCACAAATGTTTATTCTGAACCTCACAGGGCTGCCTCTGCTCATTCCAATTACACGCTGAGTCCCTCTTTATTCCCCAGACGAACCCATGTATTGTAGAAGGAAAGAATATGTCTGTTTTCTTCATTATGAGAGGAGATCGGGAAAGGGAGTCTACATTGCTACAGTTAGATGCAGAATGACCTTAGACAGATACTTTCCCAACCTAATGTCAGGTTAGATTCTGTTTTGGTTAGGATGCTTGTAGCTACAGGAAAGGAAACAGTATTCCAATCAACAGCAAGTAGTACAGCCAGAGGGGCCCAATTTGGCTATCAGAGTGGCTAAAAGGTGTCAAAGCCACTCAAGCCAGTGTGAATGATTCCAGTGATGTCCCTCTGTCCCTCAGCAATGCCCACGGGCAAGAGGCAGGGAGTGCTTGTTTGGGGGCAGCTGTTAAGTTTCATGAAGTGTGGGGCAGAGTAAGGAGAATGACCTAGACAATTACTGAAAAGAGAAAGAGAATTGCCTCTAAGCACACATGCATGCAGAAGGAAAGTTGAAATAGCCTTGATGTGTAACACAGATGTGGGCTCTCCACAGCCCACTCAAGTCTCAGAGTGCAATAAACTGAGGTGAGTCCACAGCCCTCCTGGTTCCTGCTGTCCCAGGCTATGCAGTCTCTCTCTCTCTCTCTCTCTCTCTCTCTCTCTCTCTCTCTCTC
>NW_021604579.1:13559455-13575073 GCF_004785775.1 Grammomys surdaster
TGTGTGTGTGTGTGTCTGTGTGTGTGTCTGTGTGTTGAAGGTGGGGCAGTAGATAGGACTGCTAAGGGACCTTCAGGAAGCCTCCTTAGCCAGGTGGCAGACACCTGTCATCTTCCTAAAATCAGCCTAGCCCATCTCACCCAGAGTTCATGCTCAAAGCCTCCCTGTATCTTCTAATAAGCAGAAAACAGCAACAGTGACCTAAGGTCATGTACAGAGGCACACCCCTGTAATCTATGTACTCGAAAGGCAGAGGCAGGAAGAGCAAGTGTTAGGCTACAGCAAAATCATGGAGAAAGGGGATGGGGGTAAGGAGGGAGGTGAGAGGGGATGGAGAATAAAAGAAAAAAGAGAATAAAAAAGAAAAAGAATTATTTGGGATGAAGAGATGGTTTAGGCTTAAAAGTATATGCTGCCATGGCAGAGGTCTTTAGCTCAGTTCCCAGCACCATCTGCACCTCCAGCTCTTCTGGCCTCTGTTAGGTATCTGCACTCATGTGCACAGACAAACAATACACATGTGTACACATAATTTATCTGGGAAGATATATCAGTAAACATGATCAAAATACACTCTTTGAAATCCTCAAAGAATTAATAAAATATTTAAAAATAAATAAGTAAATAAAAAATTTAAATTCAATAAATAAATGTGACTTGAGGTTGGGATCTTTGTTCTCTCTCCTCATGTGAGAAGTTAGCAATCTAGGTCTCAATGGCCCCTGGGAAGCCAAATTCCTTTCGTCTTTTTGTTCCTCCTCAGCATACATCAACCCTCAAGGTTTCTTCATAGTTCAAGATTTGCCACTGTGTCTTATTCCAGTTTTTAAAGAAAGAAGGTGAAAGGGAGAAGAATAAGAAAGTAAAAGCTGAAAAGCCAGGGACAACACTTAGATTTGTTATCTTCCTGTCTACCTCTTCCCTCATGCCTTCTTACAGCTATCTCACTGGTCAGATATGGTGTTTGCTAAGGTGGCTAAGGGATAAACAATAGCATCACATACATACGTGTGCGTGTGAACACACACACACACACACTAAATTTAAACTAGTAAGAGGAGGTTGAATCTGGAGGGGAATTGGGGTGTGGATTGTGAATCTTGCTGAGAAGTTCACAGCCTACACAGTTCCGGAACTGCTCTAGAAGTGAACAGTGTAAACCCTGTACAAAAGCTCTGAGCTGTTGGTAACTGCAACCTCAAAGGGCAGGGCAGAGTGATATGCTCCCAGGCTAGCTAGCTATGGGCTTCATTTCACCCTCTCACTATCCTCAAGGCTAATACTGAGAGTGAGATCCTGGCCAACTGTGGGAAATGCATCTGAAGACAAAGCTCATTTATTTGCTCATATTCCTAATAACAATTGATCACAGAGCCTTGTATGTCCTGTCCTGTTCCTAGTATTGAATGGTCAGAGATCCATTAAAGAACTGTTTCTTCACATTCAGAGTGGTTTTCAAAATACCTGGGAAGATATCTTTTAGGAAAGACTGTGTTGGCTGGGAACAATGGTACCCATACCTTTAACAAAGCATTCATGGGAGGCAGAGGCTGGCGAATCCTTGTAAGTTCAAGTCCAGCCTAGACTATGTAGCAAACTCTAGGCCAGCCAAGGTGACATTGTGAGACCCTGTCTCAAAAGAAAAAAAGAAGAAGACTATTAAATTCTATTAAGGGTTGGGTACAAATGAATGGGATCTAGCCACTGACACAGGCAAGGGTTCTCAGCAAGATAGCCACGATTCTTAAAGATGGACAGATGCTGTGCACAGAGAAGCCAGCGTATGAGTAGGTAGGAATCAGTAGAAGTGTGTATCATGTTCCGGAAATCCTTCCCACAGAACACTGACCCTCAGCAGAGGATCTGGTTTCTAAGCCTTTCCTACCGCCCTACTATCGTTTACTCTACACATTTGAAATCAAACAGATCTGGGCTGAGGTCCCAGCTCCACCAGCTCGCAGTGAGAACTGAGCCAGGGGCTTTGTCTCGATTCTCTCTAGTATCCAGCCTGTCACTGTCCATTGGTGGCAAAGATGCGACAAGAGGTGTGTGCAAACATCCCCATATGGCTAGTGGCAAGGGTAGTTTTCTAGGTTGATGGGGTTTTTAGGAGATAAGCAGAAGGGAGGAAAAACCAAGTGAGAGAGAAGCACAGAGCCTGCCAGGGAGCAGAACACACTGTTACTCCCTGGGAGCTTTTAAGGCAGGAGAAAGGTCACTCTTCAGAGAGAACAGACGGGCATGCCATGCATGCTGTGGCCTGCTCCCTGTAGTTCCCCTGACTGGTTGTGCTGGTTTACTTTTCTGTAAAATGAAGAAATGACCCTCATCTGCTGAGTGTTGAGGCTGTGTTGGGACTCACAGGGGTTGGAGAGGACGATGGACAGGCATCCTGGTCAGGTCACATGTCACTGTCAACATAGTTCTGCCAGGCCAGACTGCTGGACCCCATGCTTCTTGTTCAGTGATGTCTCTGTGCCTCCTTTTGAGTTGCCCATCACTTACAGTTTTTTTCCTCTTGCCTTCATCCTTAATGTTTCCCAGA
This sequence comes from Grammomys surdaster, assembly GCF_004785775.1. Classification (NCBI taxonomy): domain Eukaryota; kingdom Metazoa; phylum Chordata; class Mammalia; order Rodentia; family Muridae; genus Grammomys; species Grammomys surdaster. The sequence goes on from NW_021604579.1 coordinate 13,562,001, forward strand.
AGGCCCTCTTGAAGACACTAGCCTACAGTGATCTCATGCCCTAGAGATGTTTTAAGACTAGGCCATATTATGGGATAGCCGAACTCTTCTACATTCTCCTGTCCTGTTACTTTCTCACCTTTCATCAAGGGCTATCTGGTCTACCACTTCCCCTGTGCCATTATTTTCACAGAGAAGCCTCTACCCCTCAACCCCCCACCTACTTCAAATCTGGCCTAACTCTCATGCAACAGTCAAGACCACCTGGTTGGTGCACTCTGCCATGACGATTTCAGTTCCTCAAATGTGCCATGCTGTATCTTCCTTTTTCTTCGTTCTTCAGGCCTCAGTTGTGTTACTACCTCTTTAGCTTTTGCCTCCAACTCCATTCAGGTTCAGTTCACTGATGTCTATTCCTTCTGCGGCCTATGACTCCCTCCTCCACCAATTCCAGCTCAAATCATTGCTGAAATTGGTTGGTCTATGCCTTTATCTCCCTCTCAGTAAAGTGCACAAAGCCAGGGCTTGGCTCTCACTTTTCAGAGTTCTACACATCACCCCAGCTTAGTGTTGCCCAGGGCTGGCGTATGAATGATTTACTTCTGCTGCTTGCATGGCTTTGGTTCCAGGATCCTGACTAAGAGTGACAAGGGAATAAAGAAAAGACAGACAGACACACAGAAAAGCCAGGATAGGATGTACTGTGCTTTCCAGTGTAGAAACCACAGCACCCCAGAAGCTCATCATGTTTGTTATATGCAGTTGAGCAGGGAGGCAGGTTTGTTGCATAAAACTGAAAATGCAGGGTTTATGGTGTACAGAATCAGGGAGGCAGGCTTAGCAGATCTCAGTAGGAGTCTGTGGGGGAATAGCCTTTCAGGCTGTGAACATCTGGGAGGAGGAAGTGGATGTTTTCTACACACTCTATCAACATTCACACTCAGATCCTGAGGGAGGCCTTACCATCCCACACCAGGTGAGGGCCTTCACACTTCCCTGGGGATGAAGCATGACCATGCCCATGTCCACAATACACATTCACTCCAGACTTCACATGCTCCCTACAGCCTATCACAAGTCCATCCTGGGTTGGAGAGATGACTCAGCAGTTAAGAGTGAGCACTGGCTGCTCTTCCAAAGGTCCTGAGTTCAGTTCCTAGCACCCACATGGTACCTCACAAGTCCGTGCTGTTTACACTGCTTCACCATGCACCAGTTCCTATGACCAACAAATGCCATCATCAACACATTGGGTCCACAACATTTCTTCATTGTTACTATGCATCCGATGATGCCTGGCTCACTGGAATCAGATAACCAAGAGAGTGAGGCTAGCAATCTGTGCTTGGACAAGCCTTCTACATAATGCTAATACACTTTCAATTTCAAAGAACACAGGACCAGACAATCCCATGTCCTTAGAACAGAAAGGATGGGTGCTAAAGTGCTTCCTTTAGCTCCAGAATTCTCCAGAAATACACCCAACATGAGGCCCTCCCATCATGATACATTTATTCTTTCCTCCAGCACAGATTATACTGCACCTGTTGAGTAGGCTTGGGAGGCAGGATGATTTATCAATTACTCATTTCTTTAACTTACCCGACTGAAAAGTGAAGCAAATGCTGTGTGTGTTTCAGGGCTCATTCCAAACCCACCTGAGTTTAAATATGGGCTCATTAGTTCTTTGCAAGAATGAAAATAAAGGTTGGCAAAGGTTTAGATAAAAGAAGAAAATAGCAGAGAGATCTCGGGACCCAGCTCTGCCTAGCAGGACTGGTAGTCCATAGGCCCTCTCTTGGGGTGCCTGGCTCCCACCTCTGCTAGAGGATCCTGAGGAAGGAGCTCCTAGCTGTGCTGGGAATGGCACAGGCTGGGGTGCTCCGGCAATAAGCACAAAGGTTTTATGTTATATGCAGCATTCTTTGTGGGAGATACAGTTTTTAAAAAAATGGCATAGCCAATCACCCTTCTCAGAAGGAAGAGCCTCAGGAAAGGGGATTTTAGGCTGCTGGCTTTATCAAAAGTCAGAAACAAAGGGAAGACTCTGTGCTTCTTAAGAAAACAAACTTTGCATTTGGGATTTTAACTTTAAGTCTAGAGAGAGGGCGGAAAGATCAGTGGATACCTGAGGAGCCCACCTGGGACTCAAGACAATGGTAGGAGGCACACAGTCTCCAGGACCTCCCTGGTTTCCCTGCTGTGTGACACAGAAGGGACCTGTCTGCCACACTGAGTTTCCATTACCCCATCCTCAACTCCAAAAAATAACAACAATCTACCTCACCAGGTAGGCTCTATATGCACACAGGGAGATGGCACTCCAGCATATCTGGTAAAGCATACTAGAGAAAAGACAAACTTTGTATATGTAGACAAGCCAGAGGGAAATATTGCTCAAAAATAATCTAGCAGCATCATACTGTGGGAAGAATATGGATTTAAAATCTCAGTAGATTGGCTACAATGCACACCTTCACTTCTTCCTAGCTCTGTGGCCTCGTGACTTCTCTGAAACTTCACTTTGTCATCAGCAAAATAGGGATAAAAATAGCCCCCATGAAATAGGGCAAAAGCCCCCTGATACTCTCTTTCAATATCCTTGGTAAGTAGAATCAGATACAATAACCCTGCCCACCCTCCTGCCCTACTCTGCTTTTTCCCGTTTTTGAGACTGCCTCATCCTGCAGTCTGAGACAGTCTGAGAGCCCTTCGTCCTTATGGTTCTGCCAGTGCTGCTTGAGGCCTCCATCAAGATGCAAACCTATCGGCTTTCCCCTTTGCAAATCGAAGGCAAGACAACTTCCTCTTTTCTCCTAGGGCCTGTAAGCCTGCCAGAGTTCTCCCCCGAACTCCTCACTCAGACATAGGGAAAATGTCCCCTCTGTCCCCAGGTTTATTCCCTTGTATATTTCTTCACCAATTTCCAGGTCCCCAGAAGCGAGTGCCTGCTTCCATTTCTTCCCAATTAAGTTCCCTGGGGAGGGGGAGGAGCTTCACACCCAAGTGCAACCCAGCAGGTATTAGTGAGAATTCTGATCAGGTCAGGGAGCAGAAACTAACATTTGCAGCCTGTCTCCCAGCTCCTAATAGGCAGGGGTTACAAATGTCATTATGCGTGCCACTTTCCTGGGGCCCCTCCCTGGCTCCTTTGAAGATTCCGTGAAGTCCTGCCTCTTGCAATCTGCATTTCTTCTTTCAATACCTTTTCCCCCCTCAATCTTGAGCATCAAACTTATCTGGCCCACACTCTATCACTGGATTGTGTTCCCAGCCCTCCAGAGGTATTTAGTGTCTTTCTTCTCTAGTAAATTTCATGGGGGAGGAGCAGCTGCAATCAAGTATGTAATTTTGTAATAGGTCCTTAGAACCCTTTCACTCATTGCCTGACACAGAGAAGGCACTTGATAGGTGAAAGTTGAATGAATGGGTGAAGGAAGGAAGGAAGGAAGGAAGGAAGGAAGGAAGAAAGGAAGGAAGGAACTAATGAATGCATGAAATAATCCATCTCAAGACTTTCGATGTGGAAAAGATGACCACTTTCTGGATTGCCTTGTGCAAGACTCTGAAACGCAAAATGCACTTACCAACGCAACTCAGTGAGTGGTCGAACTAAGATTTGAATCCAGGTTATCACTGGGCCTCGCTGTGTTGGATTTAATTTAGGTTCCGACTGGGAACACTGTTGACAAAGGCAAATAAAGAAGTGGAATGTGTCTGCCCATAACTCCTTCCCCACCCCCAACATAGCCTGCTCTGTGCTGCGTATGAGGGTTCGGAGAGCTTTGTGCAACCCACGCAAGGCAGCAGGATGGAGACAGGGGCTGCCCTTGTCTTTCTGCTGAGTCTCACTGGCTCCTCCACGGAGCCCCTCCCTGCCTGTCCCTACTAGAGCAATACTTGGACAAAAGTCTCAGAACAAAGCCCACATTTTCCCACCCGAGTAGAGAGGCCGCTGCTGGAGAAACAACGGCCTTGCTGCGGATCAAAGGAGCTGAGCCCGACTGCGGACAAAAGCTTAGCTGGATAGGAATGACAACCTGTCCTGCCCCTCGTTTCACGGAGGTCTAGGGAGAATCTGCAGGCCTCATTGGAGGCCTACCCCACCTTCCAAGTGCACCTCCCAGCCCCTGGCTCCTTTCCCGGGCTGCAGAGCACTCAGAGAACCAACTGAATGGCCTGTGTCCCTGGGCCTCCTCCTTTTGCATTCTAGGTTGCTGCCCCTCCCCCACTTTCTCCTTTAAGGCCTCTACTGGGGTTTCAGCACTTCAGCCTCAATGTTACCTCCCATCGACTTTGAACTGGGTTTCATCACAGCCCACTGTGTCCACGCATGCTCATGGAACAGTCTCCTCCCCTGATTCCAGCACTGATCACACCAAACCATCACCACTGGGTTGAATGCCTTTCGTTCATCTGGACTGTGACCACACAGAGGCCAGGACACTCAGAATCTGATTTAAGCGCCTTGCCTAGGTCAAGGTGCTGAATGAAGAGAGCAGCGGATGGCAGGGAGGAGAAGGGTTTCAGAGGCTGGACATGAACTTGGGTATCACTTCCTCTGTACAAACCCAAACTGTCTGATCTCTCTATCTCTTGTGCTTTAATTTACTCCGCTCATATTTTTAAAGTGTAACTGCCAGGTGCTGGGAATGTACCGACAGTCAAAACAATGGGGTGAGTTTAGCTGGGCAGGGATGGGCAGGCAGATCCTAATCGACTGCATGGCTTAAAGTTGTGGTACTCGTTGTGAGGTAAATGCAAGCGGCAGTGCAGTCAGAGGGCTCATCCCTGTGCTGAGAGGTGGGTCAGTCTTTAAGACTGAGTGTGCTCCTCCTCCGGAGGATCTGAGTTTGGTTCTCAGTACCGCGTGGGGTACCTGACAACCATGTGTGACCCAGCTCCATAGAAACTAGTCACCTCTGGCCTCTGCAGGCACACATACACATATGCACATAATTAATTAATTAATTAATTAATTACAGCCTTTTTAAAAATTAAAAAGAGTATATATCAGTATTTATACCCAATATAAGCTGAGAGCTCACCAAGTCCAGAGCAGTGTTTGGGGCTGGGGACGAAGCAGCTTCCATGCAGCTAACCTATCCTGTAATGGGAGAAGCTGGTCCAGGCTGAGAACACCTTCCAGAGGAAGCTGGAAGAAAGAGGCCTCTGGGATTGGAGGGCAAAGCATGGCAAGTTGCCTCTCTCTGAGGGCCAGGCTTTGTCTGCAGCTCCCTATGAAGGGATTGATGTCTGCCACAGCAAAAACAAGACACGTCATGTTCATGTTCATTCAACACAAGTTTGCAGTTTGCCAAGCACATTCACTTAAATGGTCTTGTTTCTCAGAACAAAGTTCAACCCCCAGGCTTCAGAGCCAAGGAGAACTGGCTTCTAATCAGTCATATTAACTGTTACCCCTGTGCCAAGCTATTTCACCACTCCTGGTCTCTTTTTTCTCTTTGTCACTTGAAGCCTGTGTCTTGCCATCACAGCTACAGGTAGAAGAGTGTACTCTAAGGTTGCCATAGTCATGTGCCATGGCCTAGTGACTTAAGTCACAGAAATACATACTCTTACAACCACTGGGGCTGGAAGTCTGTGGTGAAGACAGGACACACACATACTGGGTTTTGTTTTGTTTGTTTGTTATTATTGTTGCTTTGGTTTTGGTTTTGTTTTGTTTTTGAGACAGAGTCTTCTTGTATAGCTCTGAATGGCTTAGAATTTGCTAGTACACCACACTGACCCTGAATTTACAGAGATCTCTTCCTGCCTCTTCTTCCTGAATGCTGGAACTAACGATATGAGCCAGTTCTTGCCCTTTCTTACAAGACCCCAGTCATACTGAAGAAGGGACAGATACTGAAATCCTGAAGGTGAGACCCTCAGCACAAGGATTTAGAGCAGTGGTTCTCAACCTTCCTAATGCTGTGACCCTTTAATACAAATCCTCATATTGTGGTGACCCCCAGCCATGAAATTATTTTCAATGCTACTTAAGAACTGTAACTTTGCTAATGTTATGAATTGTAATGTAAATATCTGATATGTAGGATATCTGATATTCAACCCTTGTGAAAGAGTCAGTCGATCCCCAAAGTGGTTGTCACCCACAGGGTGAGAGCTGCTAATTTACACAAAAACATCCTCTTCCCCTAGCAGATGAAATAGCATATCAAAGTTTCTGCTGGCACACAGCACACCCTGAGCAGATCCATGGACCATGTCTCTGACAGGATACCATGGGAGGTTTGGAACTTGGCAGCCACCAGTTCTTGCCCTAGGCTGTAGTCCCCTTGATTTTAAGCCTGCCTTGCTGACTCAATGACCTTGGCCAGATCTTGGTGTGTTATCCATGATAACAAAAGGCCCGTTGCACACCATAAATCCCATGTTCTTTTTATTCTCACCAGGTCCTAATGTGAATTGCTCAATCTGCCAGGCCAGGAACATAGCCTGAGAAAGGAGCAAAGAACCTGACATTTTCAGAACCATTTGCTCACCAGGGCCTTAGCCTCCTGCCATTGCTGCTGAGAGGTAAGCAGGACAACTCTAGGACATTCTCCTCTTCCCTACTGTCCCTCAGAAAGGGTGCCAGCAGCTGTCTGAGGGGAAGTCAGTGGTAGTGCTATCAAAGACCTAACTTTGGAAACTGTGCCCATGAGGTTCATTTGTCCCCAGATCACCCACTGGTATTTTAGGCCACAAGCATTCCTCTGGCCACCTGCCCTGTTCTGGTATGCTGGGGACAGCTAACTTCCCTCAACTAGTGAAGTCTTTTTCCTTGAGGTCACTTTCATTGTCCTGCTTTGTGGTGACATGTTAAAGAGTATGTTGAGTGGTTTGGTTTGTTTGAAGTATTATTATTTGTTTGGGTTTTTTTTTTTTGGTGTTATTTTGGTTTGGGTTCACCTTTGTTTTTTAAGATTATATCAGCATATCTAATATGTAGCTTGGGCCCAGGCAATTCTTAAAGTCCAGCTTTAGTTTACTGTTTATGATTTTTTTTTTGAACCCAGTCAAATCCATATAGTAACTGTTGGGTTACAGACGGTTCCACTAGGCTTCTTCCAACAACAGCCTAGCAACAGCTTGCAGCATCACCTGCCACATTGCCCGCCAAGTGCAAGCCAGGTGTGGCAGCATATAAAAAGTATGAAGAGGACCACTCGCTACCCCACCCCTCCCTTCTCTCTCTCTCTTTCTCTCTAACACCACCACACACACACACACACACAGGCGCTCTCTCTCTCTCTCTCTCTCTCTCTCTCTAACTCTCTCTCTCTCTCTCTCTCTCTCTCTCTCTCTCTCTCTCTCTCTCTCTGTTCCCATGGTTCCTGGCAGCTCACTCGCTCTCTTTGTCTCTGTCTCTCTCAGTCTCTCTCTGTCTCTCTGCCCCCCTTCCTTCTGTGTCCCCTCTTTCTCTGCCTCTATCCCCTTAGCAGGTTCCTGCTCCCTCCCTTCCCCTTTCCCACAGTAAACTTCCTTATATCAGGTCTGTCATACGGCATGATTTCTCTGGAGGACACCTTGGCTTGGGCATACCAGATACTCCATTTTATGAGAGCCATATTTTTGCATTAATTTTTAAAACAACTCCTGCTCATTACGGAATTGGAAAATGGAAAGACAGACTATGTGTGCAGATGCACAGCCCATGTCCTATCCATTAAGATCGTGCTACTGGTGCTGGCTTGCTTTCCTCCAGTCTTCCTTCTTGAGAAACTGGGAGCATGCTAGAGTTGAAGTTGTATGTCTTTATTGTTTTAGCTCATTTTTTTTTCCTGAGATGTCTGCATAGCATTTTGTTAAACTGCCGTGCCTCCATTAACTTAGCCATCTTACCCCTGTTAACAGATGTCTGCTGCTTCTGTTTTTTCTTGGCTGTCGATATCTTTTGTATTTGTCTTATTTAATTTGCACAGTCTGGCCTGAGTCCTCCACAAAGCTATTTCTGACACCCAGCTACTTTACCCACCTTTTAAAATCACATCCGTAATTTCAGATGCTATCATCTTAAGAGTAAAGTAGTCACTTAGAGTGAGAAGCGAGGACTGTGAGCCATAGCCATAAGGAGCTAACACAGCCTGCTCGGCTTTGCCTGGTTGTCTGCAGCACTAGCAGCTGGACCTAGCGTCTTGTGTACGCTAAGCAAGTGCTCTCTACCAGTCCTCTTCTTTATTCTTTTATTTTTGAGATGGAACCTTGCTAATTTGTCCAGTTTTGACTGGAAGATTGTGATTTTCCTGTCTCATCTTCCAGAGCAGGCTGATATTACAGGCATGGACTCACTCTTTTAGGCCCATCTGTGCTCTGAGTTAGGAGGCAGGTGACAGGAGCTAACACCATTCTCCAGTTGGGAACTTACCCACTGAACAAAGTTAGAAATGTTGTACCTTTCAAAACAAAACGTAGAGAGCACAAATGTCTCTTGGCATCTGCCATGCTGACAAATGTGTGGAATGAGAATAAACAGATGTGTCATGCACCTCCAGGAAGGGAGAATTGTAACATCTACACTCAAACAAGAGCGGATTCCCATTCGACAGAAAGAAAGAGCACCTGTTATGCACGGGAGGTCCGACGGACCACAGACTTGAGTTTGATCCTTGCTCAATTGCTTACTGGCTGTGTGACCTTGGGATAATGTGCCAAGTGTGTGGCCTCTAGAATTCATTTCCTACAAATTCAAACGTTTCTTTTTCGGACACACCAGAAGAGGGCATCCAATCTCATTACGGATGGTTGTGAGCCACCATGTGGTTGCTGGGATTTGAACTCAGGACCTCTGGAAGAGCAGTCAGTGCTCTTTGCTGGGATTTGAACTCAGGACCTCTGGAAGAGCAGTCAGTGCTCTTAACCACTGAGCCATCTCTCCAGCCCCAAATTCAAGTGTTTCTAAGTTGATCTGAGGATCAGAGGCCATGACCACTTAGCATATGAATGAGTCAGTTTGCAAGAGAGCTTACAGAACGGCCCTTTCGAGTTGTTTGTTTGTTTGGGATTCTGTTTGTTTATTTTAGTGCTAGGTTATAGCTGTCTGACCCTGGCTGCCTGGAATAAGCAAACAAAACTGGGAGGCTCACACGCCCAGTAAAAGGAGGAGGCAGATGGAGAACAAGCTAAGATCCCTGATGCCTTTGAGGAAAGAGGGAAGGCAGAGTTAGAAATTGCAAAAGACTTCGCCCAGTGCTTATCTTCAGAGCTGTTATCAGCAAGGCTGCTTTGAACAGCCATCTGCTTTATCCACCTTGATTCATTAATTTGGATTCTCATTCAGCTCCTCAGGGAGAGGACTCTCCTGGGAGCACGTGTACAAAATAAACTGTGCTTCTGATAAAATGGCTGTCGTCAGCCTCCACTGCCCTTAACGACTGTCCCTAGGGTTTATGGTGTTTGAGAAGAGAGGCAGCCCGGATGGCAGAGCACTCCTGCAGCTATCAGGGCTTAGGATACCATCTGTGGAATTAGCTTTCCTTCCCCAGGAATGTCTGCAGTATTTACAGAGTAGGCTGCCTTGTCTCCAGGATGGTTCTTGGGCTATGAGGGCCCTTCCCTAGCCCCCTCACCTCCAGCTATGGGACATTCATGGGTTTTAGATAGTTGGCCATTGAAGTTGGAATGTTAGGAGTGCAGCTTGACACATCTTCCATCAACTTCCTTGAAAAGAAAGATCCCAGAAAGGCAGCCTGCCCTCCTCCTTTGACCTCATCAGCCCAGCATCTTAGGAACTTATCTCTTCATTGATCTCAACTCTGACTAGTGCCCTTCACTTGAATGCCAGTTACAACAGGCCATGCATTCCTAGTCTTCACTGAGCAGACTCCATCCGGCACTGAAGAGAGGACAGAATTGCATGCAGGAGGAGGGGTGGCTTTAAGCTGCTTCACCTCGTAAATTCTGACTTGGGTACTTCTCAGCCAACTTTCCTTTCCCTCCACTGAACATTTCTGACTTGAGTCTCCTGAAAGCAGAACCAGACAAATAAAAGCTCTGAAGCCAGATAGCTCAGATCTGGCATTTATTATATAACATAAAGGCCATGATATGTCAAACCCTTGTCCCATGCCCATAACCAAGTGAACACTGCTAAAGTTAGCTGTCTGAATAACCGCGTGACCTTAGGCAAGTTCTCTTTGCCTCTCTGGAACTCTTTCCTCATCTGGGAGAGGAGACAGCTATAAAAGGTGCATGGGAAGAAAGCAAAATGTCTTTCCACTCACATTGGGCTGGGCTCAAGCCTTGCTTCTTTCACCTTATAAACCATGTGTCCTTAGTGTGTTGTTTCACTGTTGCCCGGTTCAGAGTTAAAAAATATTCAAATAAAAATATCCATCTTCCAAGGATGCCGGGTAAAATAGAGATAACACCCAGAGAGTACCTAGGATGAAAAGCATGTGCCCTTCACTGACAGAGTGACTGCCACCTTAAGTTCCCAGGGCAGCAATATATATCCTTATTAAGAGACATCATCCTCTTCCAAGGGTGACATAGAAAATCACTAGCCAACTCTGTCTGCCTGAGGCAGGCATTGTGGGTATAATGGATGAGCTTCACTAGTGAGATCAAAATCAAGATCCCAGCCCCAGAAGCAGCACTACCAGCTCTTCAAATGCTGCCTTTTGCCCTCTCAAGCATGCCTGCTCCCTGCCATTGATCAAGGTTTGATATTCCTCTCATAGATAGACTCCGTGCTCTGGGTTTCTACCCCTCCCCGACTCTCTGCTTTCTCTGTGCCACATTACTCTTGCTGTCCAAAGTGGGAAACAAACTTCTAATCTTCCAAACATATCATGAGGTCTTCTAGAATTCTCCACAGTTCATCCTGAGAAGCAGTAATGGAAAAGTAGGAGCTGGGGCCTCCAGACTGGGTCTCATACACTCTGATTCAAGCCTGCTCTGTGCTATCTGCCTCAGGAGTACAGAGAAAATCTCCAAGAAAAAGGGAGTTGAGGGCTAGTGAGATGGCTTAGTGGGTAAAGATGTTTACCACCAAGGTTGACACCCTAAGATTGATCCTCAGGATCCACAAGGTGGGAACAGAGAAAAGTAATATGCTATGACCTCCATGTATGCACCATGGCATGAGTGCAGACACACACACCCCTCATACACACACGCACCTCATACACACAAAATAAATTAGGTCATAATAATTCCTTTTAGTCCTCAAGCACTACAGGACAATGCATGGTGCTGGGCACATCTACTTGTCATTTCTGTTCCTTCCCACATCAACCTCCCTGAAGGTAAGACTCCTATCATCTATGCTTTGTAGGAGAGAGACAGAGCCATGACCAAGCAACCCAGGCAATCTCTGGGCTGCCTTTCTGCTTGTTCACTGGGGATACTGAACAGGCTCCTCCAGAAGTTTGAGGACCCCCTCCTACTGTAAAGTTCATGGTTTTCCCATATCACTGAAGCTACAGTAGAGCATGCTACTACAAGTGGCCTCTTGATGCTTTCTTACAGGAAAGCAGTAGAGAACAGCATGGTGCCTGGAGGTAGCCCAGATTTGCTAAAGATCTGCAAAGATTTTTGGAGCTGGAGACCTTCATGTTACAGCAGAGTCCCATTGGTTCTGGGTGGGACATGGCTTGATCGTTTACCTAATATCTCCAAGATGGGAGGGTCAGTTTGTAACGTAGAATGTTGGGAAGCTGGGTGCCATCATATGAGGTAGGGACTCAAGGTCTTTAGGTCACTGGGGTATGCTCTCAGAAGGGATTGCAGGATGCCCCCTGTGGCCCTCCCCCCTCTGGCTCCTTTCACTGTATGAGCTCATTTCCCCACAGGGTTGTGGTGTCATTTGCCATTTTCTCCCTCACCAGGGGAAAAACAAGATTTTCCTTCCACTAAAGTAGGAGCTGGATGAACATTTTTTTTTTCTCTCTGATGTTCATCAGCCACAAGTATTTCCTTATGATGACAATAAATGAATCTGTCACAGTGCAGACACTGTCGTGAGCAGGACACTTCCACTACCCAGCCTCCTTGTTCCATAAATGGACTTGTTTCTCAACTCACGTATTAATACATGTTGGAGGAGGGAAGACTGTAAGAAAGTCATGATGGTAAATATCATATCTCCTTAGCTCATCACCATCTCCTCTGCATTCTCTGAAGGAATAGAAGAATGAGTAAGGCCACATTGCCCGGCAGCAGTGCACACACATGACGCCCAGTCAAAAAGAACAGCTGAGAAACATTAGCTGGGTACACATGGATGAACTCAGGACCTGCTGGCGAGGATTTATCAAGTCAAGTAGGAACAAGTCTAGGATAAGATTAGGTACACTCTCTGGAGAGGAGACAAAGGCCTAATCTTCAAAGGTCTGAGTTCAAGTCCCACCTCTATCCCAACTCACACTGTCTGGCCTCACAGGAAGCAATCTTCTTCTGGAGTCTCACACAAGCCAATGAGATAATTTATCTGGTCAGAGAAGGAAAGAAGCCCCATAGGGAGCAGGTTAGGAGGCAAGGCTGTCATTTACTATTGTGTCTACTGCCTGCTCTCTGGATGCTGGATGCTTCTTTGTTCCAACCTGGTCCACCTAAGTATAAAACATGACTTCATCAAACTCACTCAAGGGACCAACCATAACCAGTCTGTTAAATGCACATTTTCCAGCTGCCCTGGTGCACTAGTTCCACTTCTGATGCTATGATAAAATAGCCTGACCAAAATCATACTCGGAGAATGAAAATTTTATTTAGCTTACAACTCCAGGTCACAGTCCATCGTTGAGGGAAGTCAAGGCAAAAACATCAAGACTCTCCTGTTTGCTATTCACATGGCAAAGGAAGTACAGAGTGTCCTAGTTTGCTTTTATTGCTGTGTTAAACACCATGACCACAGGCAACCTGTGGAGGAAAAGGTTTATTTGTCTTATAGGTTACAGTTCATCATAAGGGGAAGTCAAGGCAGGAACCTGGAGGAATGTTTCTTACTAACTTATTCCCCATGGCCTCTTGAACCTGCCTGCTTTCTTTCTTTCTTCCTTCCTTCCTTCCTTCCTTCCTTCCTTCCTTCCTTCCTTCCTTTCTTTCTTTCTTTCTTTCTTTCTTTCTTTCTTTCTTTCTTTCTT
>NW_021604579.1:13575083-13622358 GCF_004785775.1 Grammomys surdaster
CTTTCTTTCTTTCTTTCTTTCTTTCTTTCTTTCTTTCTTTCTTTCTTTCTTTCTTCCCTATCTGCTTTCTTATAAAACGCTGAACCACCTATTCAGGGATGACACTACCCATAGTGGACTGGGCCCTCCTACATCAATCATTAATCAAGAAGACACCCAAAAGACAATCTGATAGAGACATTTTTTTTTTCAATTGAGCTATGTCTTCTCAGATGACTCTAGTTTGTGTAAAATTGGCAAAAAGCTAACACAGATAAGCAGGAATCATGACAAATCCTACTTGTTAGTGACTGGCACACTTATACTCAGCTAGCTTGCTTTCTTGGTTGCTTGTTTTTTGGCTTATATTTATTTTATGCATACAAATGTTTTGCCTCTGTGTATGTATTACACCGTGCTCATACCTGGTGCCTACAGAAGTCATAAGAGAGCATCAGATTCCCTGGAACTGGACTTAAACAGTTGTTGGCTACTGTGTAGGAGCTTGGAACTGGACTTAGGTCCTCTGTAAGAATAGTAAATGCTCTTATCAGCTAAGCCATTGCTCCAGGCCCTTGACTAGTTTTTACATAGCTCAGATCCACTGTTGAGGGATGGTACCATAGTCTGGGCCCTCCTATATCAATTAATAACCAATAACCCTCCCATGTGCCCAAAGTCCAATCTGATTTAGGCAATTCTTCAACCAAGTCTTTTGTCTGAGATGGCTCTAGGTCGTGTCAAGTTGACAGGCAAAGCAGATAGACATCCACAAAGCTTCTGAGTGAGACCTTTTCACACAGCCCTCACCATTCCAACCATTCCCTGTGTTTCATAACATTTGTGGGACACTGAAAAATAGCTCAGTTTAGAGCCTCTCCAACTATGCTAGGCCCCTAGCAGCACAAAGAATCATATGAGATTCTAGCAATCTAACCTTTGAGCCTCAATAGTAGAGATTGTGTGTGGCTCAACCTACTTCCTTAATGTGCTTACCTTGAACCTCATCCCCACCTTCGTAGTGATATGATGATAGTTCATATTCTACTGTAAAAAGACAAGGTTTCCAGGACTTAGGCCGCTTGTGTGGGATACACGCTTATTAAGAAACAAGTCATATGAAATGCCTGGTGTATACTGCCTTTGTCTGATTTCAAACAAGCAGCTCTATTCCTCAGAGGAGGACAGGACAAATGTGTGTCATCTCAAGCAGTTCTGTACCCTCAGATAGTTTCAGTCTCTGACTCCAAACAGAGTCCTGAATGTCTCTGGAGGCCTGAACTGTGTGCAACAAGCTTTCCAAAAGCTTCATTTCTTGTTGAAAACTGATGTGTTTTTCCTGGAAGGGCTGTCAGGATGCAGCAGGGCTGCTGGTTTGAAGAAAGTGGCTTAAACCTAAGTGTCTTTCTGAATAACATCATGCTTACTCCTGCCCAGGAAGGCGTTACCAAGGGCCCTGCCTGGATTAGCTATGACTTTCACATAGCCTTTGGGCCTGATGCCCCCAAGGGATCCGTGTCCTCAAGTGGCCTGAGAGCTGAAAGGGAGTGTCTCTGCTCCTAGAATCCTTAGCTCTACAGACTCAAGCTTGGAGGGAGTCTCCATTCTGGGGCAGAAGAGGAGGATGAACAGAGATTCTCATTCATGGTTGCTTAACTGGCAAGGTGGGCCCTAGGGGAGGGGAGAGAAGGTCAGCGCTGTCCAGAGAATCCACAAAGTCATGTCTGTGATCTCTTTGGCTTCCTCAATACACCCTTGATGTGCTCCTTCTTATATAGAGACCATGAGTTTTCTTTTTTGTCTGAAACATATTCTTGCTCTATATCCTGAGCTGGCCTTGAACTTATGACCCTCCTTGCTTCATTCTTTTAAACGCTGAATTTATAGGCATGTGCCAGCCTGTCCAGCCATCATGACTTTGTAAGTATGAAAACCAGGATGAAGTTAATGTTTCCTCCCAAGTTCTTAGAAGATTTGAGCCCCAGCCTGTCTGATTCAGAAGTTAATTCCATGAAAGGTGGGGGACCAAGGAAGCCCTTAGTGTTAGCCCAGAGATAGCCTAGGCTCCTCTTTCTCCAATGTCTTCATTTGTTCTGCTTCCTATGGAGAAGGTGCCGTTATATCCATTGCACAGGTAAGAAAATTGGGGTCCAGACCATCGGGGGCTTGTCCAGCATCACTCAGGCAGTAAGTGGCAGAATCGGGCTGTAGCCCCGTCTAGTATGTGGGTGCCACCCTTCAGGTTGCCTTTTTTTTTTTTTTTTTTTTTTTTTTGAGACAGGGTTTCTCTGTGTAGCCCTGGCTGTCCTGGAACTCACTCTGTAGACCAGGCTGGCCTCAAACTCAGAAGTCCGCCTGCCTCTGCCTCCCAAGTGCTGGGATTAAAGGCATGCGCCACCACCACCTGACTTCAGGTTGCCTTTTGAACACCACATCCTAACGTCTGGATCTTTCCCTTGCTGTGCCACCTCTCCGTGTGTAATTTGGAACGAATCTGTTAACTCCATCATCTCCAGCTTCTATATTATCAAAGGTTTCAGTGACCTCCAGAAGCCCATCTTCCTCCCGCTCGGCTTCAAGTAAATATTCCATTGCCAGCTGTGGAGACACACATCTTAACAGATACCAGGGAGTTAACATCATTAAGAACAGTTGAGAGAAGGCTGCAGAAATGGGGGTGTGCGGGAGAGGGGCAAGAAGTCTGGAGAGATCTTTGAGCCAGCCCTGAAGGGCAGCAACTGAGTAGTTAGGGTACAGGGAGCCAGGGGATGGGGTTGGCTCTGGGTTTCCTTACAGAGGCATGGAATTTTCTCTCCACTGCCTGTAACAACTGTTCCCCAGATCCTCCCTCCACAGTCTTCAGCCTCTTTCTCCTCACTGTCAGGGATGGACCCACAGTTTTGCCCATGGGGGCGAGCATTTCCACTGCTGTGCTACATCTTCCGGCTCCCCTTTTCTTTCTTAAGTTCCCTCACATTGGCAAGAGTCCCTTTGCAGAACTTAATCCTAAGGCACCAGTGAGAGCAGAGGTCAGACTAGACTATCCCCCAGGAGAAAGGGGAAGCGTCTATGTGACTGCTCCATTATGTTCCAGCCATATATGCAATAAAGAAACATGCGGGCAGTGGTGGCACACGCCTTTAATCCCAGCACTTGGGAGACAGAGACAGGCAGATTTCTGAGTTTGAGGCCAGCCTGGTCTACAGAGTGAGTTTCAGGACAGCCAGGGCTATAGAGAGAAACCCTGTCTTGAAAAAACAAACAAACAAAAAATGAAACGAAAAAGAGAAAAAGAAATATACCATGGTCTGGTTTTGTACACAATAATAAGAAAAAAAGCCAGGTGGTAGTGGTGGTGGAACATACCTTTAATCCCAGCACTTGGGAAGCAGAGGCTGGAGGATCTATCTGTAAGGACAGCTAAAGCTACACAAAGAAAGAAAGAAAGAGAGAGAAAGAGAGAGAGAGAGAGGGAGGGAGGGAGGGAGGGAGGGAGGGAGGGAGCGAGCCCTGGTGTCTTGCCTTCATTGAGGTGATTGTTACAACTGCATAAGACATTTGCTATTACTGTACCTGTACAGTACATTTCCTCGGGCACGGATTAGTGGAGTAACACACAGGAAACCACACAGCAAGCAGCTTGCAGATTGGACATACGAACCTGAGTCTGTTTGACTTGAACAGTTTGGCTGTTCATCTTTAAAGTAGGAGGCCTCTGGGAGAACTGGATCATCGAGCATCACCTTGGTCAAGGTGCTTAGATGCTCTGAAACTTCTCATCCTCTTTTGTAAAGTAGAGTTGTGTGAGGACCAAAGCAGACGCTATGGGCAGTCATTCCATACCTCGGGTGAGAATCCTTTGATGTGGCAGGTCCACAGCTGAGTGAAACTCCTCACTGACCAGGACAAAAGGTGGGGATGCCCCATGAGAGGCCTCCAGGGCATGTCTGTCCACACACCCAGAAGCCCTTGTGGTTTTTACAAACCTTGTGTAAATGGTTATTAGAGCTACTTCGTGCAACATGAAGAGCTCATTTCCCTTAGGACACTCACTTCCTGGTGTTCCCCCTCAGCTCCCTCATTCTTCAGAAGGATGCCTGAGCCAATGGGAACTATACATACGATTGCTTTCTCAACTTGCAACACGTTGGACTTTCTTTTTCTTTTAACCCTGCAGGAGTGTTGGCCTTGGAAAGTCCCAAAGGTGACTCAGATTGTCAGGGAAAGTGACCAAAACTGCGACCATTGAGCCTCTGGGGTCAGCACATGAATAGGAGCTAGGACGGAGTCACGGGGTCCTAGTGAGGAGTCTTGGCTCTTGGTGGCTATTTGCCATTGGATACAGGGTTAGCGCGGGAGGGCTCTCTTCAGCTTTGATGGTCTGGTGTTGGAAGTATAAGTAGAGTTTCCCCTTGCTCCCTGCCAAAGCTCCCTGCCAAACACAGAAAAGGGAAGTGGAGCTCTGACAACCATCACCTATATAACAGAAGGCGTTAGGTCAAAAGGTTAGGTTCATTCTGTTTGCTTTGTATAAAAAATGAACAGGGTTGTGTGGGTGAGATGGCTCAGCAGGTATAAAGCACCTGCCGTGAACTCCTGACAATGCCCAGAGCCTACACAAAGGTGGGAGGGGACAAGGAACTCCATGGAGTTATCCTCTGGCCTCCACACGCACACCATGGCATGCAAGCACACACACACTAATAACAACAACAAATCATCATTGCTTAAATTTAAATATATATAGTGTATCTATACTTAGGGACATATGTAAATATATTTAGGTATCTATAAATATGTATTTAACATTTATTACATATGTGTATATACATATACATACACATACACACAGAGACAGGTACGTACACACACAGACAAGTACACATACAGACAGAGAGAAACACACCCAGAGACAGACACAGTTACACACACATATAGAGAGGGACAGGTACACACACATATTCACACAGAAAGAGTGACAGGTACACACAGAAACAGAGACAGGTACACACACATACAGAGAGAGAGACACAGCTATACACACACACACACACACACATACTCATACTGATCAACTGATACCACCACCATTACCACCAACACAGTAACAACAGTGGCTGACCTGACTGCCGTGGGCTGTCGAAGGTCCCACTGTTGTTATTCTGATCCAGCTCACTGCTCCTGAGTGCTGACACAGAGACAGGTGCAACTTCACTCACCTTCTGCCTAGATGTGGGATGTGGTGCACTAGCTAGTTTTATGTCAGCTTGACACAGGCTAGAGTCATCTGAAAAGAGGGAACCTCAACTGAGAAAATGACTCCATAAAACCTGCTATGTTCTTTTTATACCAAACCTTTCTTGAGAGCTAGGTAGGGTCTTAGTGAACTCTTTAGCCTCTGAAGAAGGTGACATCCCAAAGAACCAAATGACCTTCCACTGGGTTCTACCCGTTAAAGGTCAACCACACTGAGAACTCTGAGGGTTACATTTCAGCCCTGGAAGCAAGCAGTTTTTTGGGTTTTTTTGTTGTTGTTTGCTTTTGTTTTTGGTTTTTGTTTTTTGGTTTTTGGTTTTTTTTGAGACAGGGTTTCTCTGTGTAGTCCTGGCTGTCCTGGAACTCACTCTATAGACTAGGCTGGCCTCGAACTCAGAAATCCACCTGCCTCTGCCTCCCAAGTGCTAGGACTAAAGGCGTGCACCACTGCCCCGTGGCCCTGTCTGTTCTTAATGACATCTTAGGTATGTGTGAAGCTGGCCACCTCCTCCCTCTCTCCTTTTGTTAAGCACCTCTCTCCCCCGCGACCAGGCTTCTTAATCTTGGATTTCTAACAAACCCAGACCACTTTCCTGTGCTAAGGCATGTCCCATGGGTCTTCACCAAGCCAGGTTGGGCATTAAAGCACCTTTATAGTCCACAGGAAGTCAGGGACACTTCTGGAGCCAGGGAGCCTGTGCTTCTTCTCTAGGCCCCGGGGCATGCAGTCTGCTGTAGAGGGGTTACCTTCAGAGCAAGCTGTCATCATACAGATACCATGATGGCATAGACTTTCTGCCAGGCTCTGTTTTAATCGTATTCTACAGAATTGTCACAAAACCCCACAACTTTAGCGCCCAACCCCCTCAGTGAGCCTCGGGCTGGGCAGCAGCCCTAGTGTGGTTTAACCTCCTCAGATGCTCTTTGTCAGTACTGGAAAGCCCCCAAACACATCTAATACTGCCCTCATTTTCAACTTGAGAGAGAGGGAGAGGTGGTCTGTCAGAAACAGAGATGAGGCGGTGGAGCTAAAGGCACAGCTGGGCCCAACTCCCGACAGCCCAAGCCTCCCTCCCACCCAACTCTGCCCACAGCCTGAGTTTCTCACTCACAGCTCCAGCATGCTGGGGTGAGCACTCCCCTCCAGGAAGCCAATTTGCAGGCCCTTAATGTGTCTTGCTGTTGACCTATATTCTTCGAATCCGAACTGGAGCTTGGCCACGTTGCAAGCAGCTTCTCATCGGAGTCTCAAAGCTTTGGCTGGGAAACAAGCAAAGCCAACCCCATTTCCAGAGGCAGGAAAGCCCCCAAGGGTCCCATTCCCCAGTTCCCTTCAGCCCACAAGAAGTTTGCTCTAAAGCCAATGAAAACTCTCGTCTTCCCTCTGAGTCTCAGTACAACCCCTGGCTAGTCTAGGGTTATGGCCACCTCCCAATCAACCTTACCTGTATTTATTTATTTATTTATTTATTTATTTAACGGATTTTTAAAATGGTTTGGGATGAGAAATTTAGTATAAGGGAGGCAGAGTGGAACTAGCTATATAAAATGGGGTGACTTTAAAGTCTAATCCTCTGGCTCTACCACCTGAATGCTGAGTACGGTCTGAGCCACTGTGTCCAGTTTACATGTGCTAGAGATCAACCTCAGGGTCCATACATGCTATGCAAGGGACTCTACCAACTGAGTTACTTCTGCCTCCCAAAGGGGAAATATCTTTCAAAACCACTGGGGAAAGGGAGGCTTGGGAGGAAAGCAAGCCATGCTCTGAGCTGTGCAGTAGGGAGGGTCAGAGGTCACCACAGACAGGTTAAAAGCCAGGCCTGTCCAGTTAGCTCTAGTTCTTTCTAGCACACTTTGCACCTCATTTGTCCTGACTAAATATCTTTCCAAAAGTGTTTCAGATTATTCTCAAGATTCTGAGCACGTGGGGCCGGTGAGATGGTACATGACTGAAAGTTTCCTTGTGCAAGCCTGGTGACTTGAGTTAAAATCCTGGAGCCTAAAGTAGGAAGGAGAAAACCAACTTGGTGGGTTGTCCTCTGACCTCCATGTATATACTCTGACACATGTGTGCCTGAACACACACACTCATCATCATCATCAAGTGTAATACAAATTCTAAATAACTATAGATGTCCTTTCAAAACCACATCTGTAGAGATAAAAAAAAATACAACACTTCTTTCATTACTTAATCTGTTTTACTACTTAATCTGTTTTCCTCAGAATTAAAGGCTGTTTGGCTCAGAAAGCCAAATCTAGCTCTCTCCTTCACCTTGGGGACTCGACAGAGACATGTTTAGGACACAAAGGTTTCACGAGCTGGTGGGTTCGGTGAACTGGCGTTTGTGAATTGTGTCAGTCCACAGAGTATTTTCCCTTACATTTGACAAGAGCATTGTGAGGTAAACCCACACCTGTGGGAGAGCCCAGGTAGCCTAGCTGTGATGCTATTTGACCAGCTAATGTTGTTTCCCTCACCACAGTGGAAGAATCCCAGAGCCTGATCTGGCCCCAGCACACGCAAACTGTTTAAGTTCAATGCTGCCTCCCTTCTCTGTTTCCTCTGTTTCCTTAGGCATAAAATGGGTATCACGCAACTGAGAACCCTAACGCGCTACAACTCTCAGTATATGAAACTGGAAGTTATCTTTGTCTTCTTCCTGCCAGGGACTACATCAGAAAAAAGGGACTTCACCCCTGGGGTCTGTTATCCTAACACAGGGGAACACTGTGCCAGAAGGGTTTCGATAGATTCCAGATGACATATCCATAGTAGAAGCTAGGTACATTCAGGATTGGCACGCTACTGGCTAATTTAATCAAAGGTCTTGTGGGGGAGCTACTGGAAAGATGTATGATTTGTTTCTCTTGGATGTAAGCCGGCAGACTGTAGGCCTAGAGGTAGTGGGCACCATCTTGCCATGATATGGATATTCAGAAGGAAGCCAGCGTGGAGAAAGGGGCCTGGATGAGAGGGGCAGGCATAGTATATGATGACATACTGGAGCCCCAACCTCACATACTGCACTCCCCACCCCCTACCCCGTCCTACTCCAGGGCATTGAAACCATGTGAATTGACTCACTCCTTCACAGATCATGGTCTATCTCGTGGTCTGTCATAGTTAATGAAGAAATCCCAGTTACCACACAGTAGTTGAGAGGGCAGAAGTGAAACTGTAGTATGGTCAGGAGGGTGGAAGGACCCACTGGTAAGACATACAGGGCAGTTCAGTAGGGCAGAGCAAGCTTCAACTCCTTTATTCAGATGATGGGTATTGAGATATAGCCGACAATGCTCCTTACTCTTGGAAAGGGCTCACAGTGTATTTGTGACTGCTACTAACGTGCACAATAGGCATGTTCTATGAGTAAAGAATCAAATCTAGACTAATGTGCACATAAGAATAGTTCTGTCTAGAAAGTGAAATTAGAATGCAGTCTTTCACTTTCTGCTTCGGATCATAGTGAAAAAGCTATCACCACCAAGTGTGGCAGCACATAATCCCAGCGTTAGGGAAAGTGAGGCAGGAAGATTCATCCAGAGTTTGAGGCCAGGCTTATCATAAAAGAAAAGCCTGTCTGGAGAAAGTTATTTTTGACCAACTTGTATTATTTGAAAAAACAGGGCAAAAGGTATCTCAATTTTAAGAGTAGGGAGATGGCGGTGCGAAAGTCTTTTTTTGTTTGTTTGTTTGTTTTTGTTGTTGTTTTTGGAGACAGGGTTTCTCTGTGTAGCCCTGGCTGTCCTGGAACTCACTCTGTAGACCAGGCTGGCCTCGAACTCAGAAATCTGCCTGCCTCTGCCTCCCGAGTGCTGGGATTAAAGGTGTGCGCCACCACCTCCCAGAGGTGTAAAAGTCTTATGATGCTACACTTCAGAGTATATTATGTAATTCCCCCACAGTATTCGACGCCAGTGTCTGAGTGCACAAATGTAGTCACCTATAGCTAGCAAACATGCTCCAAATCTGCAGAGTCTCCCGGGCATTGCCTAAGGAATAGGGCAGCCTTGTAGATGTGAGAAACCTATTTAGATCTAAAGAAATCAGAGTGAGCCGAAGTCTTCTCCCCTGTGACTTCCTGAGAACTTTCTCTTATAAACATTTTATCCCCTCATCTGAAAGAGTCAGTCAGTGAATGCTGGATGCACGCCTATGCAGGCCATCCCAGGCACAGGACCGGCTTCATCTTTTCTCCTTTACTTTTTAACAAAAACCTCTGACTGGAGAGATGGCTCAGTGGTTAAGAGCATTGACTGCTCTTCCAGAAGTCCTGAGTTCAATTCCCAGCAACCGAGAGGAGATCAAGGCTGAGGGTAATGTACTAGATCACTGGGCCCTCCATTTCGGATTGCTTCCCGAGCTCACCATTCTCTACTCTCCTGGGGAAGTCTTCCAGCTGACTCCTCCCCCAGCCCCTTCTCTGGAGAACAGTGGGTGATAAATGATGGACAGTCCTCACCCAAGTTTCCACATTTCTTACCCCAGGAGCCTCAGTGTCTAGGACTTTCTAAAATTAAGCCACTCGCTTCCTTCCCTACCTTGAGCCAGTTTTAAATATAGGCTCTCCTATCCGTCTTCCGTGTTCCTTGATTTCCTCTGCACTTCACGGACCATCAAATCCAGCAGTACTTTTCCTATTGCCTCTCATCACTTCCTTTGAGATTCTTACTCGTTACTCATTGTGGACCCGCTGTCTCACAGGCATTCTTCCCTGATGCACGTTAGAAGACGCCTCGAAGGGTTTTAGTCGACCCTGACAGTTGGACGCCGGGATATCTTGAGACCTGTACAACTGGACCTTGAGTGAATCTCTTAGAGGAGAAAGGATAAGGTGTGCACCGTTGCACTGCAGTAGCTCCTCCTTCCTTCTCCTAATATCCACGTGATACTTCCATGTTTCCCAAGCCAAATGTAAGGGTTAATTAAACAGTTTCAGTATAAAAGTTCTGACCCCTGGGACCTGGAAGTTTTAAGATAACTTCTGTTATAACAATTTTATATTTTTAATGTATTCTGTATTGTTATTCATATTTATGCATTATTAAAATTGTGTGATTATAATTATGCATATAACTACTTATAGAAATAGGGGAAGCTGTGAGCTTCCAGGGCGATCTCCACACTACCTCTAATTGCTATGTATCTTTGTACTGTTGCCTTAACTCAGTGAGTTTTAAGATCATACTGACCTCATGGGTTAAGTCACTTAAGTAATCCTTGCCCCCGTGAGCAGGCAGTTTCTGTGAGCTCTTATGATTGTTACACTGGCGTACACTGGGCTTTTCCACATGCCGGCCTCTGTGCTAAACTCCCTGCATTCTCTCTCATATTCACAGTAGCATGGCACACATCACCTCCACCATCACCTCCATTCCTTGAGCTGGGAGAACGTAATTCACAGAGAGAAGATGAATTGCCTCAAATCCCATAGCTAGTTAGTGACAGAGGCTGGGTGAGTGTCAAGGCAGTCAACATCAGAGCCCCCCTTTCACCCACCATGAGCTTATCACCCCTGGCTTCCAGTTACTTCTCCAAGGAGCCTCTTGGCTCCTTCCTACCCAGATACCTCAGGGACATACCCACATTAATCTTGGTTTCCTTCTGCTATTTATGGTCTGTTACCTTGCTGATACCATATCACAAGAGTTGATTCATCAGAAATTATGTCTCCGTGGTTATGACCCTAGAGGAAAAGTTCCCAGAACATTCCGGAACCTCCACCAACATGTCCCATGACTGATTTCAGTCATGAATGATAGAGTGCTTATCGTGGGGCAGAAGGCAGCCTATTGTGGGAAGAGGAAAGGAAAATGACTAGGTTAGAAGGCCTATAATACGCAAGTCTCAAGGACCTGCTGAATAAGCTGTGTATACACAGCCTACCATAAACAGGAGGGGTCAGCCCAAGCTGCTGACAGGCAGGGGTACTGCCAAAGAGACAGTGAGACACAAAATTAAAACTGCAGGAGCTACCGTTCTCTACAGAGAAGAGAAGAGCTATTCATGGTTTCTGACTCCCAGGTCACCATCCTTGTTCCCAAACTCGCCCTATTTCTCTAATTTCACCTGCCCTCAAAAAAATGCCTTCGATGCTACTCTGTCCTCACTGAGCAGAATGCACCTGCCATGGAAAACAATATCAACAAACCAAAGCAGTAGTGTAAGGTAACCAATACTTTGTCATAGCCTTAAACATCGTTTTTGGTCTAAGAACTGAACTTTCTTTTCTTTTTCCTTTCCCTTTAAGACCACAAACTTTCTGAGCTGGAGGAAGGCAGAATGATGATAAATCTACCAAGCATAGCAGCCCCTTCCACCAACCCTTTAATGAGAAACACATGGAGGCGGAGGGGACTGAGGGTGGGGTGGGCAGAGTTCAGGAAGCTCCACCCACTTCTGGTGTACATGGGGATTTGTGGTATATTTCAAACATCCCAGCATTCCTAGGGGGAGGTGACAGATAGCAGAAGTCCCACTACAGCTGGCAAATACGGGTCAGCAAAGATAACAAAGGCCTCCTGTGAGGAAAAGCCACAGTCTGGTTTTTTCCCTGCTTTTGGTATCACAACACCCAGTTTGTGATGAGTCGCTGTTCTGTCTTCAGCTTCAGTGCCTGAAAGACCTGTCATGTTTGCAGATCATTTCAGGGGTACAATATTTCAATACAGATCTAAGGGTTGGGTGTATAGTTCACATGGTAAAGTGCTTACTTAGCATGCATGAAGCCCTGAGTTCAATATCCCGAACAGCATAAAAATGAGTTCAAGGCCAGCCTGGCATCAAAAACAAACAAACAAGCAAACAAAACCAATCTGAAATGGAAGGCACTTGTTTCACCTCCTAAGCCATTTCCACTTTGTGCTCTCAGTAAATGTCAATAAGAATCACCCATCCTTCAGCTAGGGAAAAAAGCCAGGCCTTCATTCTATCTCAGTCATTTCCATACACAAATGATAATGAAAGGCAAATGGCTGTGCTGAGGAATGTCTCCCCAGCATCACTTCCCGACCAAGGGCACATGCTCAGACCTCTTCACCTCTCCCTTGACCTTCACGTTGCTGTGGCCTGCTCTCCCCCTGCCCACCTCCCTGTGAACTATAGATCTTCCTGCAAACTCACCTGCTTAAGCAACCCACTGTTCTGTTGGTTGTCTTTTCCTTAGGACAGGTCCATGCTCTTTATCAGGGAGCACAAGACACTGACTAACATGTGTGCCTCCCATTTCCCTCCCTAGCTACTCTGAAGGCTGATATCTAAACTATCCATGCAATCACCCAAGTTTCCACAATCATCTATTGCTGCATAGGTAGCCAAAGTGGCAGTCACCTGAGCATGTGACAGTCTTCTCATTTAGTTCTGGTCTTAAGGACTAAAACTGTTTCATCTCTGAATTACTCACTATTAGCCAAAGCCATCCTTAGTGGGACAGAAAGAGCTGAATAAATATTGGATGAGTGGATGGATGGATGGATGGATGGATGGATGACTACCTGGTGTATCTGATAGACTTTTGGGGGAAAGTGAGGGCCCTAGGAGGACTTCAAGTTTGGAGACACAGTGAGTGGCTAGAAGTAGATGTCTTTTGTAAATGCAAGAAATGTATAAGAAAGGTTCCAGGAGCAGGAGGCTGGCTGCCTTAAACAGGTGGAGACATTTGGGAAATACTGGATCCCTTTAAGGAGAAACTTAAGACACGGAGTATAGAATGAGGGAAGGAGTGGAGGGCAGCAGGGGAGAACACTGGCACTAAAGGTGGGCCACGTGAGTGACAGACAGGAGCAGCTTCCACAGGCAGTGTCACCCATACCAAATGGTTCTGAGAAGGGCTACTAATTTCTCCAAAGGTAGCAGTCACCTTTGTCACCTACCAACAGAAGATGCAAGCCTGTCTAGAGATCTCAGGTCTACATATCCCACACCATGTCACCTCCCCGTACCTGTGTTCAGCCAATCCATCTACCTGCAAGGTCCACAAGCAAGCGTCGCCAACGTCATTATCCATTCAGGGACATCTAGAGCTTACCCTCCTGGAAAACCTTCCTACCCTGGCTTGGTCACTAGGCCTCTACACCTTGGTGGACATGGCTCTTACACATCATCTGTATTAGATTTCTGTTCCCATGGAACCTTCCAGTTACATCTGAGCTCTGTGGGCACAAGCTGGCTTATTTACCTCTACACAAGGTCTGGCATCAAGTCAAGTGTATATGTCACTAAGTGACACAGAAAGGATGAAGGACTTTGCTCAGTGATGTCACTCAGAGCCTGAGTCAACACAAGCATGTGTCTTACAAAGGTCAGTGGAAGTTTCTCTTCTACTGGGTTCTGATTAAGGTTCCTTTGGAGATGTCTGAGTTAACGTACAGGCAGCGAGAAAAACTTTGTCCTAGCTCCACATTGAGGTTGAAATGAACTAATCTCACTGGGAGGGATCAGCCTCAGAGTGGGATTTTGTAGAAACATCCGTTTGTGTTGAGACTGCCAAATTGCTTTCCCCTTGCCCTTGCTACATGAAGGGTGTCTCATAAATGCTAAATAATCATAATGACCATACTCAAGGGGGTGTCAGTAGCCATAAAAGCAAGTTTTTATGGATACTTCCCGAGTCTCCTGGTGGGTGGTTAGAAACTGCGTAGGCCTGATGGCCAGAGGTCTCCATACAGGCCGCATCTGAGAGTTCTATAAGCTTGGGTGGCAAGAAGGCACTCCAGTCACAAACAGAGACGCCCAACCATTGATTGATAGTGGAAGGCCACCCACACCGTGCCTTCTGGATTCTATTGGTGAGTCATGGGCCAAAGGATTATGTCTTCAATCTGGGCCATTGGGCCTGATATTGAGGCATTTCCTGCTCACAGCTTAGGGGAGTTGTCCTGAATGAAGGTGATGACCTCTAAATCCAAGAAACAACCCAGTGAGAAAAGTCTCATCTCATTTACCTCTCAGAATGTGGCTTCCAAGGCCCTTTGCATCTGAGTCTGTATTCTCTGGGACCTGGGTGTATATTCATTCCACACTTACCCATTGCATATATTTATTCTGTGGCCATTCATTGAGCACCTGTGCTGGAAGCTAGGTTTACAAAGGTCAATGAGAAATGAATCCCACTTTTACTGGATCAATAATAGAGAGGTAGGCATTCCTTTGTGGTGTGCTAAGTATATGTATATATATACATATATGTATGTATATATATATGTATATATATATGTGTATATATATGTATATATGCACAAATACACATATACATATAGATATATAGATATTCATACATATTCACACACATATACACATATACATACATATAAATATTAGAGATGTACAGAAGAGGAAGAACAGGTATCCAGAGGCATAGCATTTGCACAGTTTTAAAAGAATCCTATCAGATTCTTTTAACAGTAAGGTGGTTTGAATATGAATGGATCAGAGAGTGGCACTATTAGGAGGTGTGGCTTTATTGAAGTAGTTGTGGCCTTGTTGGAGGAAGTGTGTCAGTTTCTGGTTGGGCTTGGAGACTCTTCTAGCTGACCATGAGACAATCTGTTCCCGGTTTCCTTTGGATGAAGATGTAGAACTCTCAGTTCCTCCAGCGCAGTGTCTGCCTGGACCCTGTCATGCTTCCCACCATGATGATAATGGACTGAACCTCAGAACCTAAGGGCTGTTCCAATTAAATGTTGTCCTTTATAAGAATTGCCTTGGTCACAGTGTCTCTTCATAGCAATGGAAGCCCTAACTAAGACAATCAGGTACAAGCCGGGCAGTGGTGGCGCCTGCCTTTACTCCCAGCACTTGGGAGGCAGAGGCAGGTGGATTTCTGAGTTCAAGAGTTGGAGGCTAGCCTGGTCTACAGAGTGAGTTCCAGGACAGCCAGGGCTACACAGGGCTCGAAAAACCAAAACCAAAAAAAAAAAAAGACAATCAGGTACAAGGAAAGAAACTCATGCCATGTATGAGAGGCTGGGGGAGCCCACATGACAGAGTTTGAGAAATGCTGAAAGTCTCTACCTACACAATTTCAGGGGCACTACTCATGTGTGTTCTTAGAAGTTTACAAGGGCACATGCTGGGACCCTGTGTCCTTGGCAGCCCTCATTATATAAGTCCTGGGTTCTATTCCTGGTTGTGCTTCCTAACTAGCTGTATAACCTTGGACCAAACTCCTCTCATTTCTCAGTTTTTTTCAAATGTGAAGAAGCTAGGCTGGATATTTTCCAGATACATGTTTCCCTCTAGAGTCGTCTCTGACTCTACAAATCGAGGATGAGATGAATGACTTGTGGTTAAAACTAGTTATTCCAACTGGAATAGAAATGGAACCTTAAAATTTCCACCTATTCTTGATTTTCCATACTTCTTTTTTTTTTCCATGAGATGGTCAATTGTATTCAATACATAGAACATTCAAATTAAAAGGACTATCTAATTCAAGTGATTGATTTTTCATAAGCAGAAGCTGAGGCCCAGAGAGAGCAAACAATTTGCCCAAAGATACACAAGTCAGCTGAGGACCCAGACTAGGGTCAAGAACAAAATGTTCTTTCTTTGACAGGCATGGGACACACCTTTAATGTCAGCACTTGGGAGGGGGAGACAAGTGAATCTTTGGAGTTCAAAGCCAGCCTGTTGTACATGGCAAGTTCCAGGTCAGCTAAGGCTACATAGCAAGACCCTGTCTTTCCTCTCAAGGTCTACATCTTTGGGGTGTCTTCTTTTTTTCTCTTAGCAGGATTAAGGGTCACACTCCAAAATCTCATTTCACTTTAACTATCTAAAATCTCTATTGCAAAATATCGTTGCACTGTGAACTGGGTCGGGTGATGGTGGCAGGATCTTAAGCCATCCATCACTCCTGGACTGTAGCTATTCACTCTCTGTGTTAAAATCATGTATTTTCACACCAGTTTTCCTCCACTAGTTTCTGAAAGCTTCAGTCTCCTCCAGCTTAAAGCTGAAGAGCCAGTCCTCCAGTGTAGCTTGAACTACTCACCCCAAGCAATTAAAAGCACTCCCGTCACGAGCTCCAAATAAGTTTGCTTGGCCTGACCTTGGCAATCTAGTTAAAGAAACATCACTCCTCTTGAAAGGATCTATCAAGTTTTAATGGCTCACACCGGGGCAGAGGAATTCAGAGTTGGGCTGTATCACAGCCCTGGAAGGCCAGAGCTCAGCACTCAGTGTCCAACCTACATGACGGATGAGGAAACCGAGGTTCAGAGGGATTTGTCTCAGGATTCTGACTTTGTTATTATACTGTTTGGAAGAATCCCTAACGCCGGTCTGGTTTCCTACACAGTGCACTGGGATAGTGATGGTGGTTGACTGCTGGGGTTCAGCAGGAGCTTGGCCAGCTTCAATTTCACTTCATATCTGCTGTGTGACTAGTAACTTCATCTTCCTGAACCTCAGTTAGCTTCCATGGACAAGATTCTACCCTTCAGGTGATACGGTGATGGCATTTACATCATCTCTGCGTGTTCCCAAGATAAAGTGAGATGGTACTGACATAAGCTGCCACTTTTAATATTTAATAATCTTTCCTTCCTTGCTTTCTTCCTTCCTTCCTTTTTCCTTCTTCCTTCCTTCCCCACTCCTTTTCTTCCTAAATACTGAATAAGGACTCTGGTAATGAAAAGAAGCAAGCATGGCAAAAGAATCTTGCCCAAAGGAAGCTAATCTCCAAATAGGCTTCAAGAATTTCCTTGAAACAAGGAGGTGGGAACAGAGGATTTCTCCAGTTGTACCCCATCCATTCATTTCTCTGCAGTCACAGGTCTTACTAGTACAGATTACTAAGCACTCCTCTTGATCAGGTTCTCAGCAACCCTACCTGACACAGATGTACTGCTCTGTCCCCAAGGGACCTGAAGAAATCTGCTGTAAAGGCAAGGGGGAAAACACCCAAACCGAGCATGAAATATATGTAAATAATTAAAGCATTCAGAACTCAGATAGAAAAGGGAACTGTGGCCACATTAGGGGCTAGCAATGAGAGAATCAGAAGGGGAAACCCCAGGCATGGTTTTTGATTAAAACAAAATGTTAAAAGTTAGTAAAATTTTGGTTAGGGCAAACCAATTCTGGGGATTGAGTTCTTCGAAGACTCTCTTGTGTAGCAACTGTTGATTTACTCTAGGTTTGGAATCAGTAACTTTGTTAGGGAAAGATATAGTATGAAATTGGAGTGTGTGGAGGATGGGGGGGGACAAGGGAGAAGAAAAGGGTGGAAAAGAAAGAAGGGAGTAGAGAGGAGGAAATATATGGGGAGAACTGAAGGAAATTGCCTCCAGTTTACACTTATAAATCCCAGTCTGGGTTCCTTCACTGAGAATATGCTATGAAAAAGAAAAGAGGGGAGGGGAGAAGAGAGGAAGACAGCAGCATACAGACGAAAGGAATGAGGAGGCAGGCAAGGAGAGACGGAGCAGTGAACGAAGAAAAGTAAAGGGAGAAGGAGGGAATATACGCTCAAGGATGGTAAATACCTAGAGGATGGAATGTTTGCCAAATGGGAGAAAGTGAGATGCAGCATCAGGATCCATAGGCAGCTGTGTCTGACTGTAGTGATGCCCCTTTGAGATTGCCTCATCACCAGCTGGGCATCATGGGAGCATAAACTCAAAGAGTCAAGGGTCTTTCCAGGTGCCCAGTGAGTCCCAATAGTCTGTGTGGTTATCTACACTATAATAACTTCTGTTACTATTCACCACATTACCATGGACAAATTGCATGCTGCCTCGGTGTCCCGAGTTGCTTTTTCTGCCAAATGGACCCATCATATCTTCACCAAATAAAGAAGTCAGGGTTATCCAGACCTTTGAGCTGCTGTCGAACTTTAAAAATTTGGATTCTACTCACATCATATCATTTTCTATCCGGAATGCTCTCTAGGAAAGCAGGTTTCTCAAGCCCGAGACAAAGCTAGGTCTCAGTGGTAGAACTCCTGCTGGACTCCTTTGTCAATGTTTAACAAGAATTTTAACAGGTCACAAGACTATCCTACTAAAGAGCTTGGTCAGGGGCAGGGAGCTTGAGGCTTCCCTTAGAGATAGGTAGGTGTGGCTATAGACCAGCTTATGGGATTTGAAAAATAATGTATGCTACTTGTTCTAAACCTAAAAAAATAAAATAAAATAAAATAAAAATTAAAAATTAAAAAAAAAATGGTTAGTTCTTCCTTTCTTTGTTCATGGTGAATAAAATACAGATTCACTGGCAGGAGTGCCTTCTTGGCCCTTAAGAGTGCAGAGCTAGCCTGGAGATGGTAGCGTACATCTTTAATCCCAGCACTTGGGAGGCAGAGGTCTGTGAGTTCAAGGCCAGCCTGGTCTACAGAGTGAATTCTAGGACAGCCAAGGCTACACAGAGAAACCTTGTCTTAAAAAAACAAACCAAAACAAACAAACAAACAAACAAACAGCGTGCAGAGCCACAGAAAAGTACAGAGCTCTAGGTAACTGCGGAGCTGTCCTTTCAACTATGATCCACCTGAGGTGATGAGCAACAAACTCCTAACTTCTTCATGTCCTGTCTCCTAAATAAACACACCTCTTTTAAGGAAAAAAAAAATAATTCACAGGTCTTTCCAGTTTGGGAAACACACAATATGGAAATTTTAATGCTATTATTCTCCATGTTTCTACTCTGTTGCTACAGGCACGTACGTGGATTCAAATGGGGACACAGAAACTTTATAGTGGGCTGACTAGAGGACGAGGGTTGACTAGATAGATAATCCAGAATATGTTCTGGACGAATGGGAAGAAAACAAGTAATCATTTCAACATAAACAAAAACTTTAAAATCACACCAACTTTTTCATTTTTTCTTTGTCTCCCTTCTGAACTTGGGGCCAGAATTGCTGAGTTGAAGAAAAAAAGAACATCCAGTCATTTCAAACTGAATCCTCTGTGCATCTGGGGCAGTGCTGGCAATGTCTGAAGCCTAGAGAGACTAAGGAAGGACAGGGAGATGGAATGAGCCACACCTTGAGTTCCCAATCTTGTCTCCACCATAGTACTGGTCTTGATCTGGTTTATAATTTGGGTTGAAGAACGCAAAGAACTCTGATGTTGTAGTTGATTAGTCTCCATCTTCTAATTAACACAGGAAGGAACAAGGATCCAAAGTCACACAGCCAGGGGTAGTAAGCTCCCCAAGCCTTCTGTTACCGCATAACACCTACTGATCTGGGAAATCGGATTCTGCCTGGGATCCACATGAGAAGTCCTCCTGGAAGTGCAGGAGATTTTGTCCTCTAGACAGAGCTCACCCTTTGCTCATGGCTCTGGGGAACTCCCCTATTCACTCATTTTAGCCAGAGGAGTCTTAGATGATGGTATCACATGGCTGGGATGATGTGATAATCAGGGCCCATGAAGTCATGACCCAACAGCCTTTTCAGCTAACCTTAATCTTCTCCTTAAGCACCGACAAGCAGGGTCAGGCAGGTGTCTGGTGACAGGAATTCCAGGACACTAGAGATGTCTACTTACTCAGGATTAATGTGATTATCGAAATAAACCAGCTCTTCCCAGTATCCACAGGGCATTTGCACAAATATGCTCATTTAAAGGTTCACACCGCATTAGAACGAAAACAGGACAGAAACTAACACGCTTTTCTGGTATAATAAGATGAGGCTGGAGGCACATCAGGATTACAGTGGATGGGGACCTCCTCAAGGGAAGAGGATTTTACTAGTTTGCTGCCGTGTTCACTTGGAATGGTGCCCAACAAATCCTTGCTTAATGAGTGACTAAGAAATGGTTATCTACTAACTTTCCTAACCTCACCTGTCTTAGCCTGGTTTTGGTTACTTTCAATAAAATATCTCAGACTGGGTACTTTCTTAGGAACAGACGTTTATTTGGCTCACTGTGGTGGTGGCTGGGAAGCTCAGGGTGATGGCTTGTGGTGAGGGTCCCTTCCTGCATTTTAACAATAATGAAGGACATCACACTGCGAAACAGGTTGAGCCTGCCAGCTCAGGGCTCTGCTCCTCTTCTTACAAAGCCATGAATACCATTAACATGGAGCCCAAAGTTGTTTTCACATACTAACCTTTGCAGGATACATGGAAACCACAGCGCCATCTTTTTACAGTCTTTAATGCACTCCTCAGCCTGCGTTCTGGTCATCTTGGAAGGAGCACAATTGTGCCTGTGTAGGAAACTTTAGCCTAACCCAAGGAAGCCTGTACGCTCTCTTCCTGCAGCCAGGGCTGTATTCTTCCCCCTTGACCCTGTATTGGCCCTTTACATCTCAATCTTGACATTTGAGGCTACAGCCTGTTCCGTAGACAGGAATGATTAGCCTAGGGGAAAACTTCAGGGTGAAAATAATTCATCTGCTCATTTTATCAAGCTAGAACTCTGGGGCTACAAGTTGATCCAGGAAAAGCAGAGACTGGTTTGTCTGCTTGTTTGTTTTCTACATAAGGTCTTCCAGCCAGGATCACATGGTTAGCCTGAAACTTGTGTCCTGATTGGCCTCAAACTCACAGGAATCCACCAGCCTCTGACTTTTGAATGCCAAGATTAAAGGTAGACACCATGGTGCTCAACGTAGGCATAACTATTTTAAGTGTTCATAATGACCCCATAAGAGCTAACTATGGTCCTGGTGAGGAAGTCTTTGTTTAGACTCCAGCATATAGTCTAGTGTGTCTATACACACAATCCTCTGTTTGACTGTTTCCCAATGGAGACTGAGTTCTTCCATAGCAGGGACCCTGTTGTCAGAAGTGTCTCATCCCTCAGGCTCACAGGAGTCAACAAATATTTATTGAATAACAAAGTGAATGATGACTAAGGCCTAGAGAAAAGTAACTTCTTCAGTCACACAGCCAGTCAGAGGCAAGCCTGGCTTGAGCCCCTGACCTCATGGAATTTCATCTGTCCCCAGTGGTAGGTCTCCTCCCAAATGTGCTTTCTAGAAGCCAAGCCCTCAGAAACACCTTGTCAGTGGTGAAGACAAGCCAGACTAATTTCATTAATTCTGAATGCATCTTATTTGCCAGGTCACTGAGGGTTTCTGGCACACAGAAAGATTTGGGGAGATTCCTTTTGGTACCCCCAATTCATAATTCTGCCTACTCACCACTCGTTCTTCCTCAGATTTAAGAGGTGTTAACCAAGTTCATTCAACCCTAGATTTTCATAGCAGTTTCTGACCAAGGGTCACCCCTCCCTTCTGCCCCTGCAAACCTACAGTGCCTTTACCAAGCAGATTCTCCTTAAAGTGCTTCACTCGTGCAACAGCCTTTTGAGATGATACCTGGACTCTCTCAGGACATGCTCCACAGGAGAAAAAAGGGGAGGGGGATAGGGAATGACCACATGGACAATAGGGAGACCCAGGTTCGGATCCCTGCCTTGCCGTGCACTAAGGCAGACACACAGCAGATTATTCCTTGTTGCAGAAATGAGATCTGACCCACAGGGTTGTCTTTGGAATATTTGAAAGACTATCAAGGAGTGTAGTGTGTGTGTGTATGTGTGTGTGGGGGGGGAATTTAATTAGGGCTGTCTGCAATAGTGGGAGGGGCTTATTTACTTAAGCAAAGACAACTTAAAAAATATTGAAAATCAAGTCTCTTTTTTTTTTTTTTTCCTTTTTCGAGACAGGGTTTCTCTGTGTAGCCTGGGCTGTCCTGGAACTCACTCTGTAGACCAAGCTGGCCTCGAACTCAGAAATCCGCCTGCCTCTGCCTCCCAAGTGCTGGGATTAAAGGCATGTGCCACCATTGCCCGGCAAAAGTCAAGTCTTAACCAAGTATCAAAAAACAAACAAACACCACCAGACAGAGCTCAGAGGAAAGGGCAGTACATCTGACGCCCGAGGTCCAGCCCCAGTCTTACGACCTTCTTATGCTGTGATCTTAAATAATAGTAACCCTCACCGGTCTCCACTTATTTCTTAGTAAAATGAAGGGGTGAGCACTCCCCAAGGGCCTTCCTTCTAGTTCCTATATTCTGTGGGTACCGAGACCTCTGCCCCTTTGCACCTGTTCCTTCTGGGGCTGAATCAACTGTGGCCAAGGAAAGCAGATTTCCCTAATGGATTTCTTTGAATCATACAGATACACACCTTCCTACTTTCAGCTATATTTCGTGTGTTTTGCTATCTCCCTAACCCTCCACACCGGTCATTTCTAGAGGGCATGGCGACGTGGATAGATTGATGTAAGAAGGCAGAAGGAGTCCATTTTGAACTTTGGCTCCTACTATTTTGATGATGTTGGATAAGCGGCTTCAAGCCTCCAAGTCTCGATTGATTCGTCTAAAAAAGAGAGAGCAATAGGTGAATCACGATCATCTGAGGATGAACGTTTATCCGATTGCTGGGACACAGGAAAGGACTAGAAGTTGCCTGTCTTTCCGGAAACATGAGGTATGGCTGAAAGGAAGAATACAACGTTGATAAAATGCAGGCGATGCGGTCGATCCGCTTGGAAATGCCAAACTCCACAGATCAAGCATGCCCCCGTGATAAACTATCAGGTGCAAAGATATTATGCTTCAACCATCCTCCTGGAAGCCGGGGCTGAAGGTTGCCACTAGCTATCCCCATTGCATTGGGCAGAGCCTGTTCCGCCCGCCCACTGGGCGGTCTCAGCTCCCCGCCTTTCTCAAGCCGCTGAAAGGAGGAGCTGGAGCTCCTGTGCAAAACCCCCTCAGCTGTGATTGCACCCCAGACAAAGACACAGCTACAAAAGCAGACTGCATTTGCATTCTAAAGTCACGCGGCCCGGAGCTCAGAAGCCCAGAATGAGGTCCAAGCAGCCGAGGACAATGAAGGCTTCTCTGTCCACCTGGCAGCCTGGCATGACACAGGCCTAGGACAGACAGGCAATCAGGGCGACCGAAGGATCCCTGCCGCCCAGGGATCTGAGTGGCCCTCCTAGGTGAAGAGAGGCTCTCTAGGTAAACCCGGGTGGGAGCAGGCAGAAAACCAATGCGTCATGAACTGCCCTAAACGCTGGGTCCTCATACAGTAAGACGTGCCACCCGAGCCTGTTGCAGGGGGAAAGAAAAAAAGGGGGGGGGAGTCAGATGTTCTTGGGGGGAAATATATGCTTATTAAAACCGACGATAGCGAAATAAATACTCTACTCAGGGCCTCAGAAACCACCTGGTCACCAACTCATTCCATCCCTCTTCCTTTGCAGCTTGAGGTCCACCCGCAGCCACAATCCAGTGGGCGAATGTACCTGTCACTCACAAAGCTGGTCACTCCAGTTCCTCCATCTACCCTCAGTTGAACCTGAAGGACAAAGAGCAGAAGGCGCGTGGATTTGCAGACTATTACCAACAAATTCTCCACACCATGGCGGAGCGTGTCCTCAGGCTACCTAATAGTCCAACTTTACAGAGCTTTCTCTCTTATTCTTCTGAGCTACTTACTGTGTTACACGGCCTTTGTTCTCAACCTCCAAAACCCTCTTCTCCGCCGTTGCTCATCTTGCTCTTGTTCTATTGCAGAAATGGATGCAAATTAGGCCAGAACTTCAGGAAATCTTCCTCACCCACTCTCCACCTGTCCTCCCACCCCATGGCCCCCCTACACTCCTGGAACCCCCTGCTTTCCTCTGGAGCAATCTCAGCATTATTTTCATGGGTGGACAAGCCATAGGGCTTTTAAACATTACTCTCCTACCTCTAAGTCAGTTTGCTCAGCAGACAAACGCTCTCATTTTCCCCATCTTTAGGAGTGAATTGAAACAAGAACAAAACCAAACTGAATTATGTCTTTTGACTCACGGTGTCTTTCTTTTCCCAGTGACTTTCCTGCTCTCACTTCCTATTTTAGATAACCACTCCAATAATCTTCATCCACCTGCAGAGAAACAATTCTGTAAGAATGGTGTACTCTTAACCCATTCTTAAGTTGTCCAAAGTCTTCATTATTAGTTTGTTATTGCAAAAAAAAAAAAATGAAATCAATGCCAACTGTGAGCACTAGAATTTAAAGCAGACTGGTTTTCACAATATTGCTTGTCCACTGTGTGGCGGGCACCGCAAGGCAATAACAAAGAATGAGAAAAGTATGGTCTGTGTTTCTGGACACCTTATCTGGAGAGTAGGAGAAGCAACTGGAGACCTGGAGAAGAAACAATGGGGTGACTATAGAGCCAGTCTTGTAGGCTTGGTCTCACACTGTGTTGGAACACAGTGCACACTTCCCTGCCCTGCACCAGAATCAAAGACCTCAGAACCTTATCAGTGGTAAAGCTTTCTCTCTACCTGAAAGCAAGCAAGATGTCTGAAGCACCACTGGGAGTCCTTTAATTGAATTGTCTAGACACTTGTCTTCTAACTCACAATGCCAGATCCTACAAATGGTGGGCTCAATACCAAAGATTATCAGCCTAAAGCCCCAGTCCCAAGTCCAGGCTTCCAGACCTCCTGCTGAGCTGTTATGCAGGATCGCTGTTCCCAGGGCCACCTGCTCTGGTTGGATTAACTCTTCAGATGGCTTGTAGAGCTCAGGATAACACTCGCAGTTCTCTGGACGTGCTGCCCTCCACGAGCCTCCTGAGTTCAGCTATCTAAATGCCTTCAGGCATGTCCTTTGGTTTATTTTATGGAGGCCTTATTGCACAGGCGTGGCAGAAGCAGAGACAGCCCCGTCCAGAAGTGACTGGACATGGACACCATCTAAAAGTCACAAGCAGAGGGGGGAGCCCCAGCACAGCCTGGCTACTTGAGCAATCTTCTGGACCTTGTGCTACAGTCCTCCTTTCAAAGGATAGTGTAGGATCCATCTAGGGCAGTGGGTCTCAACCTTCCTAATGCTGAGACTCCTTAATATAGTTCTTCATGTTGTGGTGACTCCCCCAACCATAAAATTATTTTCATTGTTACTTTATAACTGTAATTTTGCTACTGTTATGATTTGTAATATAAATATCTGTATTTTCTGATGGTCTTAGACATCCCTGGGAAAGGATGACCCCCCAAAGTTTGAGAACAGCTGATGTAGGTTACGGAGGGAAGGCCTCATGACCTATTGTCACATTAGATGGATGTATTAGGGTTTTACTGCTGTGAACAGACACCATGCATGACCAAGGCAAGTCTTAAAAAGGACAACATTTAATTGGGGCTGGCTTACAGGTTCAGAGGTTCTGTCCATTATCATCAAGGTGGGAACATGGCAGCATCCAGGCAGACATGGTGCAGGAGGATCTGAGAATTCTACATCTTCATCTGAAGGCTGCTAGCAGAATACTGACTTCCAGGCAGCTAGTACTAGGGTCTTAAAGTCCACAACCACAGTGCCACACCTACTCCAACAAGGCCACACCCACTCCAATAAGGCTACACCTTCTAATAGTGCCACTCCCTAGGCCAAGCATATACAAACCACCACAGTAGGTATGCATGCATGTCCCCATACATATAGAATTCAGATTTTCAGTGTTTTACTAGATCACAATCTACATTAAGTTGGAGCTTGCTGATTGGCTAGACTGGATGGACAGAGAGTTCCCAGTATCCTTTGGTCTTTGCACTCCACACTGGAGCTGCACACATTGATGCACCTGGCTTTTTACCTTAATATTTGAGATTTTAACTCAAGTCCTCATCTAGTTTGCTTTCTATTGTTGTGGAAACAAACAAAACCAAAACACTACCGTGATCAAAAGCAACTTGAGGAGGAGGAAAGGATTTATTTATTCTTACATTTTATAGTCCACCATTAGGGAAAGCCAAGTCATAGTTCAAGCAGGCTAGCAGCCCGGAGGCAGGAACTGAAGGGAAGATCATGGAGGACCCATACTCACTGGCTTGCTTCCCATGGCTTACTCAGCCTGCTTTCTTACACAACCCAGTATCACTTGCCCAGGGATGGCACTGCCCACAGTGAGCGCCCCTAACCCCTCATCAATCATTAATCAAGATAATTCTATCACAGGTTTACCTACAGAGTAATCTGATGAAAGTATTTTCTCAATGGAAGTTATTAGATGGCCCTACCTTATGTCAAGTTGACCGAAAATTAACACAGCTTTATACCAGACGATCAAAGAATTCCTCCTTCAGAAGGGTGAGGTAAGCTGGGATCTTAATGACAAGGAGGATCAAGGGCTGGAAGGACATAAGGGAAGAACATTCCAATCCCCGAGGAAGGAAGGAAAGAGATCAAAGCAGGTTAAAACTTCATCATCACTGTTTCGGAAAACTAAGTCCAGGAGAGATACGGGGATTTGCTAGCCTCCCAGGGGGTTGAACAGAGTTAGAAAGTGATTATCATAGGTAAGGGCATTTTCTGACAAGTGTCAGAGTAGTGAGGTCCTCTGCTCTACAGAAAGCAATAGCCTACTGAACGTGACTCAAAACCAGCCCACCCTTCTCCCCCTCCTCTGTCTCACTCTGAAGCACGTCTCACCCACGTCTCCCAGCGTTCCCGCCCACCATCTCCAGGTGTTGAGTCCTAATGTTTATCTCCAGCACAGATGTCTATTGTAACCATCTCCTGCCTGTTGACTCTGGAAGTCTGCCTCCAGCCCAGATGTCTATACTGAGCTAGAGCATCTAGTCTCCAACTAGAACAAAAGCTCTGCTCTCTTGTATACGTTGCTGTGCGTGCAAGCCAGACATTTGGGAGAACACTGTAGATGTTCAGTAAGTAGATATCAGTGAATTATATACAACTGCATATGCAATTTTCATTTACTGAACTTGTCCATCTTAATGCCCCATGAATAGCTCAAACTCATGACCAAAGCACGACGTAAGCCATAGCTGTCTTCTCCAAACTGCCTTTAGCCTATGTTCCCTTCTTCTAAGATCAGGACACACTCTGAAGGACTATTAGGGTCGGTAATGTGGGCACTGTGCTTGCCTCTGGGTTCCTTCATACCCACAGAAGAAGAAGTCTTTCCAGTTCTGATCCTTCCCATTTCTAGAATTCATATCTCCTTCGCCCTCTGTCACGTTTGAAATCTTTTGTTTGGGCACTGAGCATGGAATCATCTTGTTTATTTCTTTCCCTTCCACATAAACCTCCTTTCAATCTGTTCTGCGCAATGCCTCCCAGAGTGATCGATCACTTAAAACATGTTTCTAAGTTGTCAAAGCTATTGCTCTGGTTAGGGCTACTGTTGCTGTGATAAAAACACCATGAGCAAAGCAAGTTGGGGAGAAAACAGTTTATTTATTTGGCTTATAGTTCCACATAGTAGTCCATTATAAAGGAAGTCAGGACAGGAATTCAATCAGGGATGGAACCTGGAGGCAGGAGAGGGTGCTGCCTAATGATTTGTTCAGCCTGCTTTCTTATAGAACTCCAAGACTACTAGCCCAGGGCTGGCACTACCAACAATGAGCTGGACCCTTTTCCATCAATAACTAATTAAGAAAATGTCCTAGCCATTGAATCTTTTTTTTTTTTCTAACAGTTGAATCTTATGGAGGCCTTTTTCTGAATTGAGATTGACTCTCGCTTTGCCATGGATAAAACTAGCCAGCACAGCTACGAGTTCATTCTACATTTATGGAAACTCTTAAAAAAAAAAAAAAGAAGAAGAAAGAAAGAAAGAACAGAATGTCTTAGCTACACAGTAAGTTTGAAGCCATGTTGGGCTTTGTGAGACACTGTCTCAAAAATGAAACCAAATCTAAAACAGGAGGAAAGCTTTTAATAAATTTTAGGCTTTGACTTTTTGGTATCAGTGAAAGACTTGATAAAGTAGAGCACATATCTAGAAATTTTACAAATAAAATTTTACAAATAAGTAACTGCATCATTAAAAAAGAGAACTTGGAAAAAAGGAAATTATTAATGCCCACTATGCAAAAGTCAGTACAGTTTGAATCTGAGGGGTCAGGGTTCAAGTTCTACTATTTAGTCTGCATAGTTCTCCCTTACTCTTAAAATAGAATCAATTCACCACATTGCTGTTTACGGATGTTTTTGTTTTGTCTGAGACAGAATTTCATGTAGCCCATGCTGGCCTTTCAAGTATCTAGGTAAGGCTGGCCTTGATCTCCTGGCTGACTAGACACTATCTCCCAAGTTCTGGAACTGTAGATATGTATCGCCATATCTAGGCAAATCACAGTTTTTAAATTTTGAATTCTTTTTAGTTGAATTGTATTGTGAATGCTTTTGTGTACCTTTAAAGATACTTTTAAAGCCCATATTTATTTGGGGGTGGGCAAAAACAGCCAGCGTGTGCATCAAGGTCAGAGGACAGCTTTTGAGAATTGGTTGAGGCATAGGATCTTTCATTTCTAACGCTGTGCTGCGGGCTCCAGATTAGCTGGTCCATGAACTTTTTCTGCCTGTCTCTCTCACTGCAGGAGTGCTGGTGTCACAGAGGATGATGATGTTGCTGGGTTCTAGGCTTGAACTTGGGGAGTCAGATCTTCATGGCAAGCACTTTTAAGGGCTTGAGCCATCTCCCCAGTCCTTCTCTGTATCTTTAAATATTATTGGATGCATTCGTTTAAACA
The DNA here is from genome assembly GCF_004785775.1 of Grammomys surdaster. Classification (NCBI taxonomy): domain Eukaryota; kingdom Metazoa; phylum Chordata; class Mammalia; order Rodentia; family Muridae; genus Grammomys; species Grammomys surdaster. The sequence continues at coordinate 13,603,794 of NW_021604579.1, forward strand.
AATATATCTGCTGAGTATATCATAAGTTATCTGATCATTTTAAAATTACTTATCATGTTGTCGTGTCGTAATGAACACACTTCAATGTAAAGTCTTGCACATACATAATTTTATCTCTGATTATCCCTTTTAAAATTTTCTACACTTAACATTATTAGTTCAAACTATATAGGACCCTTCATGTGCCTGCCAAGCCATGTCAACAGTACTTAACTAAAAATATTAATCAAGCCGGGCAGTGGTGGTGCATGCCTTTAATCCTGGCACTCTAAAGGCAGAGGCAGGTAGATCTCTGTGAGTTCAAGGCAAACCTGCTGTCTACAGAGAGTTCCGGGACAGCCAGGGTTATGTGGAGAAACCCTGTCTTGAAAAACTAAATAAATAAAATCAATCCCAAACCAAAGCAAGAAACTAGTGAAATCATGTTATTCTCTTTAAAGATGAACTGGGGAGAACAGTTCAGATGTCTGAGGTGGGGCATTCTGCGGATTTACTCTCAGCTTACCTTTCTGACATTGGCGCCTGTTCCTGCATGTGAGCCCCTTCCTCAACCACATAAAGTAGAAAGCTGATAAACCGCACCAGAGCTTTGGATCTGGTTGTATTTGCCTAGAAATCGTGCTTCCTTTTCCAAAATCTAGCTGACTCTATTTGCTTTGAAATTTAGCAGTAAACATCATTCATATAAAATATAGTATGTCTTCCACTTAAGTGCTTGATGGGAGCCAGACTTGGCTTTTAAAAATCACGCCATTTTAACCATAATGTCTCTGCATAAGGCATACTGCGCCTGATATCTGGCTGAATATATAAATGCTACTCAATGAGGGGCTTACATGGAGATTTAAGGCCAAAGTGTTCTGTTTAGTTTTAACTCCAAGCCCACATTCTTTATCAGTATTATTTGCTTCCTATATAATCTTCCTACCGTTTAGATTTCTTTTCTTTGGGCTTTCTGAAACATGCTGGCTGTTGTCTTTCTCTTTGTCCACAGTTTCAATCGCAGCTCCCTGATTTGTGCAGATGACTGGATGGTGAATGGCAGGCAAACATTGGTACTGCCCAACTCTTTGTCCACAGTTTCAATCGCAGCTGCCTGATTTGTGCAGATGACTGGATGGTGAATGGCAGGCAAACATTGGTACTGCCCAACTCTGACTCAGTTTCCCTCATTTCCTCTACTGTCGCTGGTGGTGACTTCACAAGGCAGTCTCTCCTGGGAGACTGCCACTCATTTCCTAGGATTTCTTGACTCATGCTGAGGTCTTCCAACTGAGTAAGTGACATCATGGTCCTGAAACCCCTCTACCAATAAATGTGGGCCCCAGACAGCATTCTCTGAAGCAAGTACAAAAAGAGCAAGACTGAGAGGGCCAGGAGAAAGCTTCTGTTTGCCTGCATGTGAGAGGAATGGTACCTCAGGCTCAAGACAGATGCTTGATGAGATAGAAAGAAAGAACCAGCCTCAAATGGCAAAGAAAATGAGACTAGACATTTGGCTTGCAAGGTCTATCTATAAGGGCCGTTGCCCACTGAGGCTATACCATAATATGAAACTTACCTACCTCCTCCCAACACTCTCAACTCACAAGAAGTTTGCCATTCACTGTTTTGATACATGGGACTATCCTCCTCCCCCCCTCCCTGCCCAGACCACACACATACACATAACAGGCACCTTCCGTAACAAGAAGTTCTGACTGAGAACTACCTGGACCACATATTCCCCAACTTGCTCTTCAAAATACTAGTTGTTTGTTATAGCCATTTAAATTATCTAATATTTATACCAATAAAGACACACAAGAGGCGTGAACCGAGATAAAAACCTGCTAGCTCAGCAAGGCGACTTTATTTTCTTAACCATATACAAAATATCCATTTACAAGTCTGACCCTACAACTAAACCCCTAGCTCTTTAGAAAATCTCTTTTGTCAGTCTATTGAGCTAATCTACCTTTCTCTTGAGCATCTCCAAACCCAAGAGGGCTCCTTGGCTCTCTTGCCTAGAATACTGTGTCCTTGTTCCTGTAAGCCCAATGAGAAAATCCCTATCTCTTACCGGGAACTCCTTCCATAAAGGTTTTTCAAAGAAGAGAGAAAGAGAGAGAGAGAGAGAGAGAGAGAGAGAGAGAGAGAGAGAGAGAGATAGATAGATATCGATCTAAGGTCCAATACATCCTTGGCAGGAACTGTCATTGTCATGGTATGGGGCTGCCAAGTCAATAAAGCCTGAAGCATTTCACCTCTAAGGTGGGGTAGCTGATTCTACCCAGATGACCTTGGACCATAGAGAAAAGAACGTAAGACTTCTGCTAAGCACCTTGCCTTGAGGAACTTTCCATTGTTCAGCATTCTTATCCATGGATGCTTTTAGAGGCACACCCAAACTGCTTCTCTTCGGGACACACCTAACTGCATCTGACAAAGGCAGTTATCTATCTAAGGTTTTATATTTTGCTAACAATTAGGCTTTCCATGTAGAATAGCCAAATATCCTGTAACAATTTGTCTTTTCTTTCTCCTGACTTCTCTCAACTGTGAACACAGCAGCATCTTTACAAATGTCACCTAATGGTTTGTGACACCCATGCTGGGGAAGTCGAATGAGTGGGTCACACATTCAATCATATCTATGAAAAGATATAAAGCTATATCCATATATGTGTTGGCGTATACACATTATTACATCAACTAGAGGAGGGATGCCTTCATCCTCTGTTTAATCAATTCATCAAATAACAACTGTCCTAAGAAAAAGAACGGGCCTCACTCTCTAGGAGGATTACTATCAATAGATGAGCTAGTAGACACGTAAGTAGTCAACTACAGAAAAAGGAGACAAAGCCACCCAGCCTTGTGGCATCCATAGTTTTCAAAGTGAAGGTGGGGGATGAATCTGTAAGTTGAAAGTCAAGCAAAGCCAAAGTTTATTCAAGAGGACAGTTTTATTTATCATTTAAAATGACACCCCCCCCCATCCCCAGGCAGGTGGAGGTGAATCTCAGTACCTGTCTGGAGTAGAAAAAAAGAGAAGGCCTGCTGTTTAAGGTAAGCCAGCATGGAGCCCAGCCACATGGTACAGAGCTTTAGAGAAAGAGTAAGGAAGCCCAAAGACCTAGAGAGATCACTCTTCAGTTCTGGCCAGCACCTGAAGAAAAGAGACATAGAAGACAGACCAACAACAGAAGCAAAACAAACAAACCAAAGAAAAGGGGAAAAAAAAAGAAATAAAAGTTTCTGACTCTAGACAGAAAGGCAGACAGAGTAAGCTGACTCTCAGGACGGCTGGTTGGGAAGGTGCCAGGGACCTTGAATTTGGGAAGGAAAAGTATAGCATCTCATTTAAGGGAGAGTCATCCCGAAGTGTCTCTTTAGCAAGCTTAGGTAAGTCTGCACTCCTAGAGGCGGCTCCTGAGCCAGGTGATTGACAGGCCCAACTGGATTAGCTCTTTCCTGTTTTGAGTAGCTTGGAGGGTTAGTTCTCTGCTCAGGCCAGACATTCATCCTCTTGACCAGAAGGAACTAATTTTTCCTAATGGACCTTTATTGTTCCTGGGTCACATCGATGTCTTTATCTGGGACTTAGGAAGTAATTAGTAAATACTTAGTCAATGACTAACTGAAATAGTTTGAGTTTGAATCTCAGTTTTATTTCAAGTTTGAGCTAGCAACTAAGAAAAGATTAGCTGAACCTCAGTTTCTCTCTCGGTAAAGTGAACCAGAGTAACTTTAACAGCGTTTGGAAGACTCCAACGGAGCTAACTGAATGAGTGACTGTGGTCACTCTGGCTGGAGGAAGTTATTTAGGACTAAATTAATGAATACAGAAGCTCACTTGAACTGGGAGAAAGGGCATTCAGACTTGGGACTGGAAAAGCTTGTTGTCTGTACTTCAGAAAAATTTGATGTCGTCAACAATTCCTAAAGTGAGGGACAGTGTTTTAAGCTTTTCTGAATCTGAAACCTGTTTAATTGGTGGGCACGTGGCTTTGTTACCTGGAGGCTGGTTAACTGGTTCAACAGAGACTATGTTATCCCAGACAGGAAGGGAGGATGCAGGCAGGGTAAGGCATGGTTTTGACCCAAAGAATCCCAGATGTGTTACAGAGAGTCCCTTGTGTAAATCTGGTTCATAAAGCTTTGAGGTTACTGATGTCTGACCCAGCATGCACTGAAATGAGCCTCAGAGACAGTGAGGACTCTACACAGCAGAATCCAGTTTATGAGGCAAAGCTTGTTGCACAGATGAGTCCCCTGGGAGTTTCACCTATAGGAAGTTTAACCTCTTCTATAGGTTAAGGTTAAGGGGCATTTTCTACCACGTTCCTCGAGGATGCAGACATTGCTGCTCTGTGGACCACACTTTGAGAATCAGAGTCAAGGCCTGGGCTATTTCTTTAGTGCCACTCAGCACTTTGGGAGAAGAAATGAAGGACTTGTCATCTCAGGTGCCTTAGATTCTGGAAGTACCAATTCTTCCCCTCTCCCACACCAACGAGTCCTCTTGTCTCGTTGAACATCTGTTCTTCAGACTTGAAGTGAGAGGCTGCAAAATATGTCAAAAATGTTGCTGGCTGTTGTGGGGTGGTGGTGGCTGAGGGCAGCAAATTGCAGACTGATCTTGGAGGCAAAGCAAGGTAGGAGCTGTAAGGTACATGTTTGTGTGTGTGTAGACACCAGGGATTAAAACCATGCATGCATGCCAAGCCATCTCTAGGTCCCTCTCCCCTTTAATCTAAATTCCTGTCCTGCTAGCCTATACCTATTCCCATCCCTGAGGTTTGGGAGTGAGCTGTGTGGGCTATATTGGGTCACAGATTTCGCAGGTCCCCGGAATCTGAATGTTCTGTTACACAGCATAGGGGACTTGAGTAGCAGATGGAATTAAGTTTTCTAATCAGTTGACTTGAACATAGGAAGGTTATTTAAGATCATCCGGGGTTCAGGCAATTACCAAGATGCCACCTATGGAGGAGGAATAGGAGAGAAGAAGGTAAAGTGAGAAGAGGCCCATTGCCAAGGAACTCAGGTGCCTCAGGAAATGACAGAAGGTAAGCGCTCCTTACAGCCTACTGCCCAGGAAGGCAACAGATTTGTGTTGTTTCAAGTTACCCAGTTGCAGTAATTTGTAACTGTTTTTATAGCAGCGAAAAATAAACTAATGCAAGGCCCGTCCTGCAACCTACTGACAGGTCTTAGAAAAGTTACACCATCTGTATTCCACAACACCATTCCTTGCTCAAGCCAAGAACTGCTTTGGGATGTAAAGGAACATCCGGGAAGAACTGCCTGGCACACAGGTGCACAACACTCCAGCTTCCTTTTCCTTCTAGTTGTGTGTATGTGTGTGTGTGGGGGGGGGGTGGAGTGAGGGGGTCACAAAAGGCAGGAGAGCAGGAACCCACTGCTCTGTTAATGGAGAACCCCCTTCCTTTGATATGGGCTGTGGGAAAGACTCTCCATCAAGCTCCCCAAGCCCACCTTATCTAGGGAAGTCTCCATATCTATCTTTGGGGACCTCCACAGCTCCCACCTCCCCCATGAAAACCCTGCAGAGCACAAAAGAGCCTTTTAAGAGGCTGGAGATGAGAGTCAGCCCCCAGCCTCCTTCGGCAAACAAGCTTCAGAGATGAAAGGACAGCTTCTACATCCTGTCTCTGCCATAGCCACTGAACAATCAGGAGCTGGTGCTCCATTAAGGTAAGTCCACTCAAGAGGCCCCGCTGCAATACCCCATGCTCCTTTCCGCAGACTCCAAAGAAACATCCCTTAAACAGTTCAGGTACCAGTGCCTTGGTTAGTCATGTTATGAGCTTTTATTTAAAAAGCACATTTAATACATGTTTAGTTTCTCAGATACACATTTTTCACTTTGTATGCCACAAAAGTGTTTGAATATTATTCTCTTTACAAAACGGAACCTTACAAAAATACTGACAATTTAATGTTTTTTTATACAGTTTTTTTTCTCTAGTTGCAGTTATTTCATTGTAAAACAATGGCTACCACAGAGCTATGATATCTTTAGTTGAGATTAAAAAAAAAAAACACAAAAAAACCAAAAAACCTCAATGCTCCTTTAAGCAGCTAAAGTAAATAACACAGGTCGAGACACAGTTTATAATCATAGTGGATATAACTAAAATTGTTTCAGAAATAATATCTTACATAGTTAACTTTTAATGTTTTATACATTATTTATATAATATTTATATATAAAATCATAGCTTGCTATATGTTGAAATGAAAGGACGGAGTCTGGGGGATGTGCATGTGGCTGACCCATATGGTTACATGTAGCCCTTTGAAAGATTTGAAAAGCACTTTTTCTTTTCCTTCTCCTTTTCCTTGGAGGTTCAGTAGAAGGGTCCTTCTGTCTATAGAGTGGGACCTTGCTTGGAAGGACACTTGTGGATAGAGGATGAGGAAAACACTCTACACAGATTTAACCCATGTGTTCTGCCCAGCAGAACCCACCAAGAACTGTCCCAGGGGTCAACCCCGAGACAATAGTGCTTTACACAGCAAGATCAACTCCTGCAAAGACCCTCGGGGTGCCCTTATCTTGAAGGGTAACCTTTTGGGCATGAAACAGGCTGCTATTCTGGCTCTCCCTGATCCCAAGGGGCCAAAAAAGTTGGTTCATTTTTTTCATTCTGCCCTTTCCCTCCCTCCCTGTCTCTTTACTGAGGCTCTTTTGATCCACCAAAGGTTGGCCATGCCTATGCATTACTGGCCCTCACATGAAATCCTGGTAGGCACCCAGCAAGGATCTCAAGGGGGATATAGCAGTAACCAAAGTCTACAGCTTTCTACACGTGCAAGTGCCTGGTGATGGATCCTGCATGGCTGTTCCGCGTCACAGTGTGGTGTGTGAGAAGACACTCTACATGTCTTCTGAACTTGTGCTATTTGTGAAGTCCGCTCTTCCACAAAGAGTCTCCTAATCTCTAAAAGTGAGGGGCTGAGGTTGTTAGCCTGGGGATGGGGAGATGACGGAGGCCTCAGGACTTGGTGGGGGGGGGGGTTCGGACTCAGGATCTGATCACTGGACTGAAAATTTGTGTGCTCATTCCCAGTATTTCGTGGCGCAAAAACTTCCTTGAATCAAAGTCACAGTAGAGCGGGGCGGGCAGAGGGGCTGACTTGGTGCTGGTTCGAGCCTTGTGTGCTATGTAAGAGCTCCAGCTGTTCTGGCCTGGGATTTCTCAGGTCACAAAAGGTGACCACAGCCTCTGCTCAATGATCTAGCGTTTTGCTCCTGACAAGCCCGTGCTCACTAGAACATGAACACTTAGCCAGCTGCACAGCCGGCACTCAGGACTCCGGCACTGTTGTTTCCACACAGGCAAACAACCTATTTTGGAAGGCCACAAGATAAGGCTCTTTTTTTTTCTTTAAATGTTTTCAAAATCCATCGGGCAAAAAGCTTTTCCCTACATTCTACTGTCTGATGAGATTGGAGAGCAGCAGGAACATGCCGTCAAGCAGTCGCTTCAGAGAAAGCGCTCTGGATGCCGCAGCACCTACACCATGTTATGGTGATTGTTCCTGTCAATGATGTCTACAGGAGACAGGATCTCTCTCCTGATCGCAGGGGCAGGCAGTGAGAGGGTTGTCTTAGTCTTGAAGAGGTCGGACACGAAGAACACCTAGGACACAAATCAGAGATACAAGTCAGTAAATTGTCTAGTGTGGCCTAGGAACAGGCAACAGACAGACAAAGAGGGCCCGAGTCACACCTTTTTAACTGAGGGAGGAGGCACAGAGAGGTCAGACAGCAATCACTGTGCAGACAGGAAATTGAGGCAAGGGTTAGCCTGGGGTGTGAAAGAGCAAACCCTACTTTTATAGACTTTTAGTCAGTGCTTTCAATCTACAACTTAAAGTTTCTGATTTCTCAAGGCCAATGTGTCATGGCAGATAAGTTCCTCACAAGGGACGTGCTCATAACTACTCAGTTATTAATCCACACTACTTTCATTTTTTTTTTTTAACAGGGAAATCCAGAGTGAGACCAATGGTGAGATGAGCCAATACAAACTCTGATCAGCAGGAGCTGGAGCAAAGAAAAGAGTCACGGTGATTGTATTTTCCTGAAAGCCCCATGATATCAACCATTTGAGAAAGGGGTGGGGGTGGGGGTGGGGGGAGTCAAGAAGCCTGGGTCTTGACACTGAGAGTCAGCAACTTACTGGGAAGAGAGGTCAGTGGACAAACCTCCTGCCCTCATTCCCAGCATTCTTCCTCCTCCCCAGCATGTGACCTTCCTGAGTCTTTCTCATAATGATTGGGAAACATTTACAAAACACCAACTTGCAAGATGGCTCAGCCAGGGTTGCTGTCTGAGAGAAGCTTCTGATGAAAGAAAGAGACAAGAACCTGATGAGCTACTGGAGCAAGAAGAGATGACTTCCCATTGGGTAGCAAAGTAAATACGCAGAATCTGCCCAAGAGATTCGGCAACAGCAAGGGATTTGTACGAAATAATCCACTGTGATTGGCAGCTGTCAGTAGTTTAATAGGAATTACACAAGTGGGTTCATACTGGGGTTGAAATATATAAAGATCCTGGCTGGGGACACTGCTCAGTGGTGCCTCTCTAGCAGGCATGAAGCCTAATCTGCCACAGACACACACACACATACACACACACACACACTTCTGTGCCTTTCAGCTTTCTGAGCTGAAACTGTTTTTGCATTCCCTACCAGGCACTGTGACTTCCTTCTGACCACTTACTATGAAAATAGAGTTCTTAATTAGAATTTGCTAACCTAAGTCTCTAGCAGACATGCCCTGGCTACAGTAGGCCTTGGACTATTTGCTGAACTAATTTCATTAGTTCATAGTGTTCATTCTACAGTAGCACATACATCATCAGAGAGCTGTAACAATTGTAAGAAGAGACAGGTGCTGATGCTAGAAGACGGGGCTGGAGAGATGGCTCAGTGGTTAGGAGCACTGACTGCTCTTCCAGAGGTCCTGAGTTCAATTCCCAGCAACCACATGGTGGCTTACAACCATCTGTGATGAAATCTGATGCCCTTGTCTGGCGTGTCTGAAGACAGCTACAATGTGTTCATATAAATAAACTAAAATTTAAAAAAAAAAAATAAGAGAAGGCAGACTGGCTACAAGATAAATGTGTCAGAGTCCTGCAAATCACTACCAAATCCCTTGGACCATTTTGTAAATATACTACCAATCAACCATTTCAGTTGTTTTTGTTAGAGAGAGAGAGAGAGAGAGAGAGAGAGAGAGAGAGAGAGAGAGAGAGAGAGAGAGACTGTGTCTATATTGCTATAAGAAAATTAAGTATTAGCCCCAAAAAAAAAACCTATAAGAAACAAAATGTAACCCCTTAATAAATTGTACAGCTTTAGTGTCACTGAACGAGACAAGGAAAAAGCTAACACTTTGCTCCTTTCCATGGTACAAAAAGTTTTGTCTTCTAGGCAGAGTCAAGCTCGGATGTATGTGGGGTAGATATTAAAACCTACCTGTTTACCACCTGCTGGAGGCTTGAGGCTCCTCTACTGGGGTCCCCTACACATGAGGGGAGGAGACTGCAAACACCCCTAGTAGACATTAACCCAGGAGGCCAAAGTTCTGTCTGTTCAGTGCCTGAGCTTTTCATCTCTTTCGTACCTCAAGCCCTCCCCACCCCTCTCCGTATCTCATGCTGCACTAGAATGATGTTACCACCTGGCAGGTGCAGAGACAGTGGCCAATTCTCTACCTGAAAATTAGGCTCCTTTCATCTTAGCTCTGTATTCAGTAGATCAATGTCTCTGTCTGTGGCTCTCACCCCCACTGACTTAGCTTCGCCGAGAGAATATTCTCAAAGCCCTGACTTAAGAGAACTTTGCCCAGATTCCTTCCTGTATTTCTACCTACCACAGAAAAAATACAGAAGAGAACAATTCCTCTTCCCACAAATGGTCATCTCCCAGTCTCATTCGATGGGTCTCATGCCCACTATACATTAATATTTCTGTTTCCTGAATGGTCTCTAAAGGCTTGTGCCATTTGGAATAAAGTTCGATAAGATGTGTCTTCCCTCAGTGCTCTGGACTGGAGCATGGTTACTGGAGCTGGACTAAATCACGTGTTCTCAAGTTTGCAAAGGTTTGCTTCCTGAGATTACTCCAGCTCCTTACATTGCCTACAGTACTTTGTCTATGTAGACATCAGGTACTCAATTGTATGTGCGTTGTTGAATTTATCAAGTGCTCTCTACTTTATAGGAAGCAAGCATTATGGCTTTGGACTGCAAATGCATACACAACTGAACACTGTGGGAGGTGGGGATGGGAGCACATAGTCAAATGCCACATGCACTCAACCAAGTGACACCATGAAAACTTGAGCCAGACCCAGCAGCATCCTGCCTATTGCTGCACTTTGCCTTTGGTGTGGCTTGAGGCTACACAGACACCTTTTTGGGAATCAGGAGACATGATCTTGTCAAGACTCAAACAGGGTTCAACCTCCCTGACATTTGAACCTCGGAACCCAAAGAGAATCATTACAAGACTCTTGATGTGGAGCGTCCGCTTCCTACTAAAGATGATTCCCCACCCAGAAAGGGAAGCCAAAGGCCCAGCCTGGGAAGTCTCTGCCCAGATTCAGATCTGTGGCTGGACCACGAGAAAAACCCACTTCCAAATGACAGCCCCCCTCTACAGCTCCTCTGCTGCCTCAAAGGATGAATGAGAAGTCTCAACAAGTGAAAAACTGAGATTCCCCCAAAAAGCCAAATGAGAGGTCTAGATCATACCGCCCAGAACACTTGTTTTCAATTTTATTCTGATTCTTGGAATTTTATAAACTACCAATTTTGAGAGTAAAGAATGAATACAATCAATAAACACTCATTAAACTCCTAGTGTGTATTAAGTCCCAGAACATTAATAAGACAGACTTCTTTGCTCTGCAGGAGCTCAGAGATCAATGGGGTGGGGTGGGGGTCTGAGAAGAGCCAGGTAAATAGCCAACTATATAATACTATGGTTAAAAAAACCAGAATATACTTTATTTATTTACTCTGTGCCCATGTGTACAAGCATGTATACACTACAGCATCCATGTTGAGGCCAATGGATAACTTATAGGAGTTGGTTCTCTCCGGGCCCTAGGTATCAAAGTGAGCTTGTTAGGCTAGGTGGCAGGTTCTTTTATCAGGTAAGGAGCTCACTAGCTCCAACAATGCTTTGTTTTAAGGACCATAACAGAAGGAAGCACAGAGAATATGGCGTTTAACCCAAACACGATCTGCTGATAATGGGCCTTGAAGGCTGGCTGCACAGATGGATATTTGAGCTTAGCTTTGAAGATTCATGGGGTGGTGGCCAGGTAGTGAATGGCAGAAAAGCTAACATAGGCAGAGATCACAGCCTGAAAAGACTCAGAAGTTAAAGCCAGAATGTTTAGGAATTGAAGAAAGCTCAGTAGGGCTAAGGCAGAGAGGTCAGTGAGGCTGGAAAAGAAAAGGGTCCGATCTTTGGGCGCACTGAAACATCTTTTGACGCCAGAAATCACTGTGAACTGAAGCATCACAGTGGAAGAAAGGGCATCTAAGATGCTAGCATGTCATATCTAAACAGGAGGAGGAGACAGAGCGGGCAGCGTGACTGAAGAAGGGATTGCAGTGCCTAGGAGAGGCAGTGAAGACAAGGAGGTGGATTCTGAGATGCTGAGGATGGAATTCCAGCTGACAAAGATGTGGGGTGTGGGCTTTGGGAGAAGCATTGGCTTTCTTCTAGTTCTGTTTCAACTCCATAAACCTCAGCACTGGTTGTCAGGAGAAAATTGGGGTGATTCAGTTGGGCTGCTTTCTTCAGCCTTCGACTATCTTGGCTCCTCAAAGTATTGCCTGAGGGAAGTGATTCTGACCTACTGCTAAGTTTCAATGTTTGGCCATTCTGCGATCGGATGCAAGGACGGAAGATGATTTACTTACACAAACACCCTGGACAATGTCACCCTTCCTCCAGCAGCAAGACTACACACAAACAAGGAGGCTCTAGGAATCCCACTCACACGATGGAGAGATAAGAAGCTCACAGTGTGAGGCCCCTTGAAATGCCTGCTCTGTACTGCTCTCTGGCCATTGCCTCCTGTCTCCTACTTCCTATCTAACCAGAAGTACTGGTTAAAAGCTTTTACTCTTTAAAGTAAATGAACTTGTTTTTCAAATCCAAGCCTTGCCATTATTGGGGACACAGTACCTATCTCAGGGAGTTACAGGGTACAAATGTAGGACAGTGCCTGATGGCAAGGGGGAAACTAAGTGGCAGCCACCATCAAAGGCTGGTATATTCAGTGCCTAGTTATATAAAAACTACTTATTTTTCTCTATGGGAAGGCAAGAAAGAACTAGGAAAAGCAGAAAGGTAGGTATAACGATGCATGTCTTTAAACTCAACACTCAGAAGACTGAGGCAGGAGGATCACGTTTAAAGCCAGTTTCTGCTATGTATGTAATAAAACAATGACTCGTGCGTGTGTGTATGTGTGTGTGTGTGTGTGTGTGTGTGTGTCTGTATACACATGTATACATATATGAGACTCATACACACACACACATATGTGAGAGAGAGGGCGCACATGTGAGTCTGCAGGTGCAGACTCAAGCTGGTTACAGAGCTGGGTAGATGGGAATTTTCCTTAGGTAGATAGAATCTGCTTGCAAAGGCCTATAATTTCTAGCACTATCTTGAGGAGTGAGTCAGCATACTGTCAAAAGTCTGTTTTTGATGTCTCATCATGAATCTTCACCTGCTGTGGAGAAGCCAGCTACCCCAAGAGCACATAGCCCCATCCTGCTGGGATGTTGCCCAGCACAAGATCACTAAGATCCATGCAGACCAGAAAACCAGAAGTCGGTCACCAGCCCAGCTTCTGCTTCCACTGAAGTGGGTGGCTTCATCAGCAAACGTCCCAAAGGCATTTGGCTTGGAGCGCATAGTGACAACAGACTCAACTTACAGTGCTCAGGAATCCTTGAGAGTTTCAACTCCTGAGACTATATGAATGAGCCCCTTGAAGATAGGAATCACACCCATTACACACTGAGACTTCTAGAAACCCCACCGAGTCTCTGTACCAGCATGGGGCAGATAACATAAAAGCAAGAGAATTTTTGAATCTCAGATGCAAAGGAAAAAAAGAGTTGTCTGTCTGGTCGGGGATTTTACCAAGTACAGTCCTTTAACCCTCCGATTTCAGAATCACCCAGAAGCTTCTCAAGTGAGCAGATGTCTGTGGATCTTCGGGTGGCTTGGAATGTGTACTTTACCCAACACTGTGGCGATCTGCAGTACAGACTAAAGCTAAGAGAAGAGCAGTAGACAGTATGGGAGGGGGATGGAGGTGCTCAAACCCTTCACCTGCCATCCTTGGGGCCTCTCAACTTGTATCCCTGACAGTAGTTCCTTCATCTCCATGCTGGGAACCAGCATAACCTCTCCCACCAGAGCTGGCCCCATCTTCCATTTGTTCCTCATACCACATTGTTAATAACCTTCTATTTTGCTGTTACAACACAGGCTTTGATGTGTGGTCCTTTAAATGCTCTATCATGCTTCCCTTTCTAGAATGTGAACTACTCCAAGGCAAGGATCGTGTTGAGTCATTAGAACCCAGAAACTGCAGCTCGATAGAAGCTGGCCACTTCCCCGGGTGACTGCAGACACCAGAGCTGCCTCTCTTCTGCCTATGTTTGTAGAAGTGTGCCTTGGCCTAGGGATTCCCTTTCAGGTTTCTAGTGTTCCACACAGAACTCTCTCTCAGACTGAGTAGAGAACCTTCTTTGGAGAAGAAAGCCCCAGGAACTGATGCACCCTCATGGCCTAGTAACAGTAAGTACTGTATAATGAAAGACAAAGTATCTTTGGCATCCTAGTCTTTTGACTCCAGAGGAGTTACTCAATCGTAGTCATTGCTTTTTGACCAATAAAAGGCTTTCGGTGGCTACTGGCACTGGGAATTTGCCAGTGTCTGTCTCGAGTGTTAGCCTGGTGCATCTGAGCGGGACCGTGATGGGCTAGGAGCTTTCTGCTGTGTGACGCTTAGCAGGCAATTCAACCTTGTTTCTCTTGCTGCAGTCAAGAATTGAATGATGTTTTCTAATCACCTACTTGCCTTGTATTTATACTGGTACTTAAACAACAACAACAGCAGCAGCAGCAGCAGCAGCAGCAACAAAACAGGACTGAAGAGATGACTCAGCAGTTAAGAGCACTTGCTGTTTTTCTGGGGATCCAGGTTCAGTGCTGAGCACCTGTAAGTGCCCTCCAGGGGATCTGACACTTTCTCCTGTCCTCTCAGGGGACCAGGCTCCCGGGCAGTACATAACATACATGCAGGCAAAATACTCATAAACATAAAATAAAACCTAAAAGTTAAGGAAATTATAAGAGAGAGAGAGAGAGAGAGAGAGAGAGAGAGAGAGAGAGAGAGAGAGAGAGAGAGAGAACTTGGTTCTTGGCCCTCACACCTGTGCCCATCCACTGGACCTGCTCATGTCCAAGACGGCTCCCACCACACCACTGTCAAGCCGTTAGTAAGTTACAAGAGCAGATAGTGGGTCACCACCAGCATTTAAAAAGATAAAATAGAAAATGTTAGACAAGACCTGCCAACATGCCAACTACTAGCAAGCAGCAAGATACAACTGCTTCCTCTGGGTTTCGACTTCATCTCCTCCCTCTCATCAGAGGAACAAAAAAAAAAGGAGATTCTTAATGTACTTTGCAAAAGATAGAGTGCTGTAAAGATACTGTTACCATCTCGTGATCTATGAGTTGGCTTCCATTCCTTGCCACATCTACATCCCTAACTACCTGACAGTGGGGAACTAGATAGCAAGGTCAGCTTTGGGCATCACTGTCAACCTTTTGCAGGAAGATGAGACATTAGCTCAGGGGATGTGGGTATCATTTCTTCCATTCCTCTGGACTCAGGCAACACTGGAATACATCCAGAGGGAACAGGTAGGATTCTCCTACTAGAGGAGGAAGAAGTCTTACAAATTCCAGGGATAGAATGCATGCTTAGTACTGCTGTTTTAGCCCCTGAAACAACACAGGGACCTGGAATTGGTTCTGACTCTGTGCAGACTTGGGTGTGTGTTGGGCTCTCCTCACTGAGCTTCCTCTCACAAGGCTAGCTCTTCCTCACGTGAGCACTCTTGCCCTCTCACTCTTCCCAAGGTCACTGCTCTGGGGCAGAGACAAAGAATGCCCTCGCCCTTGCCTGCATCCTGGAGGAAGATAGCAGGCACAAAAGAGCAACTGCTAGGTGGGCCACACCCCCAGGAAGAGAAAACCAGGAAAGACTGCTGTGTGTTTATAAAACTTGGGAGCAGCTGCTTCCTCTGCTGAACCCATAGCCATGGGGGCCTGGCCCTCCTCTGACCCCTCCCAAAGCCCCCCTAATTTACCATCTGTTAGAGGGTCAGTTAGGAGGTGACCAGATATGCAAGTTGTCACCAGACAGGAAACGAACCGTTGTCCGCCCCTCTGTCCCACTGCCCAGTTGAATCCAGGTATAGGTTTGAGTCTGTGGTAGGGGGAGCTGCAGGGCTGTGCAGGTTTGTGCAGAGGCATTTGGCTCTGTTTGTCTGTCCTGTGCAACTGGAAGCCTAGTCTCTGCAAATGAAAGATAACTCACATGTGTGTTTGTTTGGGAATGTCTCCTCTTCTGTACTCTGGGTGTGTCTGGGCTGTGGCCTTCTGCATTGTTCTCTGCCCCCATCCTGCAAAGGTGTGCCTTGGTGTGCTGTCCTGCCTGACTGAGTTCTAGCAGCTGTGCTGAGTTCAAGGCACTGTGCAGACTGTGTTCCATCAGATTCCAGAGTCTTTCCTTTCAGGAAAGCATTTAGTTTGTGAGCAAACTAAACCCAATCTCCCTGGGCATGCCACTTTTGTCTAGACAAATCTGCTCGCAGTGACAAAGCCAACCTCCTCAGACTCGGATGAATGTGCTGGCTGTCGGCCTGCTGTCCAAGGCTATGCAGGAGCTGATCCATGATTAGGGTAACATATTGAACCACCAGGGGTCTTAAAAATGATCCCCAAATTTAGAACATGTTTGGGGAGCTTGCTCCACCTGAAAGAGCAGGTCCAGCTTAGGTACACAGATACTGTCCTGCAGAAAAACCTCTGTGCAAAAAGATGTATGGGCTGCGGGGCTTCCAAGCGTAACTGGCAGATGAAGAGCCTAGGCTCAGAGGAGAAATCCCACCCAAGACCACAGCCAATTCATCATTCATGATTGCCCCAATGGCAATCAACCACCGATGAATGTCAGCTACAATACCCAGGCACCCAGAATAACCACCGGATTAAGCTATGGATTCTGGTATTAAGGCATTGCCAATCTAGTTGATCAGACAGACACATGAGCAGGTAATGAGCAGAAGAGGCCAAAGACAGGGCAAAGCAAAGCACTGGGATCTGGGGGAACACTAAAAGAAAGCTGGGCAGTTCTACCTTCAGGGACGGTGTGTGTGTGTGTGGGGGGGGGGGGTGGCGAGATGAACACTGGTCCTTCAAATGTATCCAGAAGCCACTTTCCAGACCTGTAGATACTAGATACTACCTCACAGCTGAGATTCAGGTATGGCCATGGAAATGGACACATGACTCTGGGTCATAAATGTAATCAAAAGCCTGAGGAGGAGCAGGCAGGGGGAGAGGCCATACACCAAAGAACACAGGTAGCTATAAAAGGCAAGAAAACTCTCCCTTTGGCCTCTTCATGGACCATAGCCTTTTCTACACCTTGATTATAGCCCAGAGAGACTCAATTTTGATTCCTGACTCCTGGAACGTAAAGCAAACATCTGTACTGTAGATTAGGCTTACTCGTTACAGCTGCCACAGGTGACTCATACAAGAGGTTTCACCAGAGATGAACTGGACTGTGCTCTATCAAAAGGAGTAGGCAGCTATCTAGGGCAAGGACTCAGTGTCATAAAATAAGAAGCTTGGCATGCCTGTGGGTGAGAAGAAGGGTATTGAGAGTCTTAAGAGTGTTGGCTTTGTGTCAGACTGTTAAGAGTCAGTTCTGTCTTCACAACTTTTTCTCTGTGTGCCTTAATCCTGGCCCTTGTATTCCCATCTTCAGTGAAAACAGTTGCCACAAACAGTGAATACTTTACGGGCCTTAATGAACCCACACCTCCGCTTGGGCAACCAGAGGCCACTGAGGCTTGGGAGGAGAGGTTTTGTGGCAGAGGGGGAAATGGATTTTGAGCATCTTGGTACCCTGTGGCAAAAGCATTATGTGCTGATTCTGTCTAGAACTTTCTGACCCAGGAAGATGTCACTCTATGTTAAGAATCTTGACTACACACTGGCACCCACCTTTAATCTCAGCACTCAGGAGAGCTGACAGAGCTGAAACCTACGAGGCCAACAAATGCCCTCCAGCCTTTCAGGCAACCTGGAGCCTAGCCGCTAGTCGTCCTCAGCGGACACCTCCTTAAGGACCAGCATCCCTGGCTCAATGTAGCAGCTGGAGCTTCCTGTCTGTCTCTCCTTGTGATCAAAACCAAGATGACACAATCGGGCATCTCTCAGTGGGAAAGAACACACTGGCTTCCTTTCTCCCTGCTGAGCCTTCCCAAACTCTCACACTGAGCAACCAGCCATAGCTTCCAGAGATTTCTCTGCCTGGGCTTGTCAGATGGTTTAAGCAAAACAAATCCTTCCGTGCTGTGCTTCCAAGCTAGTGGGACCAAGAGGTCCTGGATGTGTACCAGGTGGAGTTCGGTATCTAAAGAAAAACGTATCAAGGAGACTGAGTCCCTCTCACCCCATGTTGACAGATAAAAGGGCAAAAGACAGGATAAGATTTCTGTCACCTCTTCCCAAACTGTCTCCTTGGTGAAAAGAAAATTCCAGACTCAAAAGACTAACCGGATCAGCCCAAGACTTGGGAAGGTCCCTTACAAACCATTTAAATGACACTCTTTAGAACAGCTGTCTACACAATTTCTGCCTGAGGTAGATCTGGCTGGCCTGGTGTCTGCTGCCCTTCCCCCAGTGCTAAGGACAGGGTATTGGCTGTGAGTCAATCTCAGAGCAGCTCTTTGGCCTTGGGTGACCGAAGTCATCTCTCCAGGCCTGGGTTGCCTCATCTCTGCAGTGGCGCCCGTGTGCCTAAAAGAAGTCACAGGGCAAAGTATCCAGGGAGGTGCCAGCAAACAGTAGGTGCTTTACAGACTCTGGGTTCAACTTCTTAGCCCACTGTGCCAGAGTCAAACAGGATAAAGGCAAATTCTGATTTCCTCCTGGAAAATAAGCTTTCATTCTCCCAAATTCTGTCTAATTGCTCCAGAGCTCCAGAATTGTAGTATGAAAGAAAGGAAGGCTAGAAATGAGCCCCACACCTTTTAATTTTTTTAAATTGGGGGTAAGGGAGACTTCAATTAGGGCAGTGGAGCTCTCTCACAAGAAGAAGCCCAGAAGCCCGGCCCCATGGGCTGACCTCCTGCTGAGAGCAAATCCCCTGAGGGTAGAGACAGCCCAGAGTTACCCTTCGTGCAAAT
>NW_021604579.1:13622458-13676924 GCF_004785775.1 Grammomys surdaster
GGTCAGGTCCTTCTTTCACTAGTGTCTCCTTGAGCACTCTTACATTGTCTCTGTGTTGCCGACTGTGTCTGACCTTTGCTGATCTGCTGAAAAAAGCAATCTGTTTTGGGGGGAACCAACATGTGCCCACTCTAAATTCAGTCTTTAAGGAGTTTTGATGATATGCAAGGTCCTGGGCCAGGGGAGGGCTCCTCCTTCAGCAAACCTCTGGTTCTCCAGTTGACACAGAAGAGTGTAGAGATTTCCCAAGAAGTGGATGGAGAACAGCCACTGACTAACTAGTATCCCACCAAAGCAGGCTGTGTCAGGGGACTGTCATTCTGTAGGCATTCACTCACACGTGTGCTTGTGCAACTTTCAGTCTGCTGTGGTCACATACAGAATAAGCGGACAATGTCTAAACTGTCTTCTGGTTATTCTACAAGCCCAAATTTGTGCTCACGGAGAAGAGGATCCACAGAACCTACCAAGTGATTCCCACCTACTGATGGGGTCCTGGAGCCTGAGGCTCTTGGGACACTAAGAAGAGACTACTAGGAATGAAGATTCAATTGCTTTAGTCACTGGGCTGGAAACATTTAACAAGCATCAGTTCAGGGCTCTGTGTGAGTGCCAAGGACAAAGGGCTACTTACTATGCAGCAGGCCACCAGAGCTCCTTGGGCAAATCCTGCCAGGACATCGCTAGGATGATGTTTGTAGTCAGATACACGTGACAATCCCGTGTAGAAGGCCATCATGAGCAAAGTGAACTGCAGGAGGGGGCGGAGCAGCCGGGCCCCGCGCCAGGTGAAGCGGGCCTGTAGGTATAGCTGAAGGAAAGAGATAAAAGACACGCTAAATGACTTCTCATCCACAGACACTAGAACACTAGGCTAGTGTGCTCTACATTTATGGCAAATGGAACCGTCTAGACGTGGTGTGATAATACTGTGTACAGAGCACTTAACTGGGACATGACGCCCCACAGGTAAACGCTAATCTTTAGTTTTCATAGTATAAAATTGATTTTCTTTCAAAAGATAAGTTAAGGAAAGACGAGTAAGACAGCACCTATGAATTTTTTTTTACATACTGCTAGGCACACAGTACATTTAATAAATGTGACTTTCCTCTTCTGGATCTATACTACTTAAAGAACAGTAACCAAGGTTGGCAAAGGCTTTGTTGTGGGATTGATCACAATGTACTTTACACATCTGTGAGCTTTCTCAGGGATTACAGCTACCTGGTCCCTAAGGACCAGCAATTCACTGCAACAGCAAGGATGTATCGATGAGACTTTGAGATGCTGCTCTGACACTCTCAACAAGGGGATGTTTCTGCTTTGAAAGAAAGCAACTCTATCCAAGAGAAGTTTCCAAGTCACCAGTAGGAACCTGGATTTTAAATTATCAAAAGGAGGAAATGTAAACCAGCCAGACAATGCCAGAGAACTTTCAAGGGAAGGTTGACAGATACTGCACTGGGCAAGGAAGAAGAGTAATCCTGAAGAAAAATGGAAGAAAAAGACAAGGGGAAAAAAAAAATAACTCAAACACCACCCCTGGCCCAAGGAAAACTGAAATGACGTCAACTGGGTATTGTCCCCTCTGGAGTTATCTTGCTAGAGTTTCCGCTTTAACCTCTGGGCACAACCTACTTCCCAGGTTCCTGTGGGAACTTGGGAAATGAGGGGGAAGAATCAAGAGGAACAAGGGGGAACTTCCGACTACAAATCAAAGCAGGGGAGAGGCCAGGACAAGGAAGAGCAGAAGGAGAGGCTGCTAGGCACAAGGCAGACCTGAGGTAGGGGCAAAGACCAGATCTCCCTCCCAGAGACAATGGGACACTTTCCTTTTGGTGGGCAGGAGGGAGCATGCCAAGAGCCAGCGAGCAGAGCTGAGGGGATAGAGAATGACTCAGGCTGTGCAGGAGCTATGTATGTCTAGGCCAGAACCCTCAACTCCATGGAAAAATACAAAGTCACCCACAGAAAACAGCAGGTGGCTCTACCATTATTTTAACCCAATGAGTGTAATAGGAGAAAATCTAAAAGTGCTGAAAGAAAAACTAGTAAGAGGGTACACTATGGTTGGCTGCTAATCCTTTTTTTTTTTTTTTAAATCAATAGCTTTCTTATCTATCAGCAGCAACCAGTTAAAAATCTAAAAGCCAAAACCAAACAACAGCAACAAAAACCCACACACCACCTTCCCAAAGGCGAGGAAGACAATACAAATGAATGGACCCAAAACTTCCTCATGAAATAAGGGGCATAAAGGATACTTGGAATAGAGAGCTAGAATCTTTATTTATAAGAACAGTGAATGTATACATTCAATTAGAATTTGATGCACATTCTAGAATACTTGAATAAAACTAGAAATCTCATTCTCAAGGAAAAAAAATTCCCAAAGAACAGAGCCATGGACTGGCAGATGCTACAGCAGGTGCTAATGACAAAGAAATGGGAAGTCGTCTCCACTCCGTAGACAGTTATGAATGCAGTACGTGTACTGGTGTGTTGAATAGACGCCGTTAAAGAACGGAGAGTGTGGTTAGAGTCACTGCCAAAGGCAAAGGATGCTGAGCTTGAACAAGATCGAAGAGTTACTAATGGAAGTTAGGGGAGACTGGTGAGGGCCGTGACTGGGTATACGGAGAAATACAGTGGACAGGGCCTTGGGCGTCAGGCCAGGGAACCTGCCTTTTGTTAGGCAGACCACTTTCTCTTGAGCTGTATTTCATGCAATACTAAGGGTCTCACAAGGCTGGAGAATGCACTATACCAAGTCTTTACTATAAAATTATAAAAGGCTTTGAGTCCTTTGGGGGAAAGACCCACTTAGCCTGAAAAACTTATTTTAGAGAATATCTACCTATTGAAGGGGAAAAAAAAGCATTTGAAATTATGGAAACTGGTTTTAAGTAAAGCACTCAGTTTGATGAAAAAATAATCTAGATGCTTTGTAAGGAGTACAGGCAGGATTGGGTTACCACAGGCAGTAAAGTCGTGCGACTCTCTCTTTTTTTTTGGTTTTTTGAGACAGGGTTTCTCTGTGTAGCCCCGGCTGTCCTGGAACTCACTCTGTAGACCAGGCTGGCCTTGAACTCAGAAATCCGACTGCCTCTGCCTCCCAAGTGCTGGGATTAAAGGCGTGCACCACCACTGCCCGGCACAAGCTTTTATTCTTATAAGTAAAATAATTAATTAAAAAAGGATAAAGATTGTATTCTTTAACCACTTTTCTTTAAGTAGCTCTAAGATATTTCAGTTTCCTTCACTGGAAAAAAAAAATCTACAGACCTTGGAAAGCACTTGTGCAGAATCCCACCCTTCCCTTGCTTGCTGCCTGCCCACTTAGGTCTCAGGCCTTGGAAGCCAGGGTGGGGCAGAGGAAGGGTGGGCTTCCCAACCGGACAAGGTTACATCTCCCCTGCCACTGACTCAGATGCTTCAGGCTGGGGCTCCAGAAAAGAAAAATCTCCTACAGGAGCGGAACTCAGGGAGGAGACAGGCATCAGAATAGCTCCAGGAAGAGAGGAAGGGAGTGCTTGTGAATGAGACCGGAGTATTGGCCATGGGAAAAGAATTCCTCGCACGGACTGGGAATGACAGCCAGCAGATGCAACAGCCAGCACTGCCTTTACATCCATCAGGAACACTGTGGTGCAATGGGCTCACAAATGACCCTGACATTCACGATGAAGACACTCCTTTGCCTTGACATATGGGTTATTCAATGACTGTGGCAATCTTTCCAAAACCAATAAATTACTAAAGAAAGACCTTGTGCAGTGACCTTCCACCCAGTGGCTGCTTTTGATCTGAAGTTTGTTAGGCAATTGCAGTAGGCTTTGTGACACACCTACTGGCTCTACCACTAAATGGATGGGATTCTCCTGGTGCCTAGCCCAGTTCACAAGAGCCATCCCAGGACTGGTTCTAGTCTCTATCCTGGAGCTTAGGGGCAGTAAGTAATTCTGGAGGCTCCAGTCACTTCCAGTTCATGATACAGGTCCAAGCTGCCCAAGAAGAGGATGGTAAACCTTGCTGGCCTAGTGCTGCTAATCATGCCTACAATCCTGAACCAAAAGAGACTTTCTCAGTATCAGGGAGAGCCTAAGGAGCTTCAGCAAGGTCCCCAGCAGCACTCAACAACAACAACAACAACAACAACAACAACAACAACAACAGCTGCTTAGCAAAGGAATGAGGAGAAGCTGAACAAAACCAGTTACCCTGACCACACCCAACCTGCTCCTGACATCTGGTTCTGCCTGTGTTTGTTTCTCTTTGTAAAGGATTCTGAGCTGAAGAATTTGGCTCAGAACCGGGGCTAAGCATTACTGGGACACTGTGATCGACACTGAGCAAGAGTGCTGCAGTGAGAACTGCATGTCATCCTGCCTTTCTGAAGCCTCATTTCTTGTGTCTAGCCTGAGAGGTGCTCAGTTTTAAAAATGCTGCTAAGCGTGCATTGTGTTCAAAGACTGGAAAGACTAATTATCAATGAAATCTGTTCTGTTGCTAAAAGTAACGGATATAATGAAATCCCCGCGTCCTAACAATTTTTCTTGCTGGTGCTAAGACTGGGCTAAGACAGAGCTGCTGGTTGGGGGTGTGAGGAGGATTACAATAAGAGGTGTGTGTCTGACTCCCCTCCCCAGGGGAAGGCACATGGAACCTTGGCACCCATATCACCCTCTATAAATGGAGTTCTCTCCCTGGTCCTAGCTTCAAAACTGGGGTCCTACAGAGTTGAAATTCCCGGGAGACCTCCTTATACTGAGTTCCAGCCTGGTGCTGTCTGCCTGGGTGTGAGCCTGCAGGGAGTGAGCCCTGCTCTCAGCCTCTCTAATTCTTGCTAAGTCATTTGTGTTTCATGCTGTGATTTGCATACTAGAGAAACAGGTTTGTACAGTCCTCTCCCTTCCTTTCCATTGCTCTTGGGACAGGTGACTTAGAGAGAAAAGGCAGTTTGTCCTCCTCAGGTCCCTTACTATCCTCTTTCTGGGAGGGAGGATAGGTCGGCCACACCCAGAGTGAGAAACTTTCTTGCTCTCCAGTCTCCTCCTTGGCTCTCCTCTGGCCCTGGCTCCTGTGCTTGGCAGAAGGCCACATGATGTAAACCAGAGTTTCCCTCTGTAGGGTTATTATTTAACTGCTTGGAAGACAAAAGAATTCTTTTTACCTGACACTTTCTTCCTTTCCAGGAAATCAATCTCATTTTCCATCATTATCAAGGGGAAGGAAAGGAAATGGTCACTCTGCCAAGCACTGAGTTAGACAGTGAGCTAGATGCTTAATTACCCACAACCACCACAATCATCATGGCAGGTGGATACCACGGAGCTAAGGTGCAGATGAAGAGACCGAGGCAGAAGAGGCCATGTTGCTCAAGGCAACAGGGAGCTCTGAATTACACAGAAAAAAAAACCTTTCTGAATCTGAGATCTAGCCCAAGGGCTGCTGCTCTCTGTAGAACATTACTGCTTTATCTCAAGTTTTGGTTTTCTTAAACTTATCTCTTCAGCCTTTGGAGAGAAAAAAAAAATCCCAAGGAGTGATACAGTTGTCACCTGAGACAAGCTCCAGGAGCTCCAGGTTTCTCTACCGCACCTGTCTCACGTGCTTATAAACACGCTCGTCTCAAAGGCAGATACATCGTCTGTGTAAGTGAGTGGAAGGCACAGGCCTGGGAGTCTCTGAGCTCACTTCATCTGCAGAGCTAGTGGTCCTTTCCTCTGTGCTCCATCCACCCCCAGTCTGAACCAGGGAGCTTCACTGACTCTGTCACAACTATATGGTTTTATGGTTTTTCTCCACAAAATTACGAGCATTTTTGGTGTTTCCAGGTGCTCGCATAGGTCCTGGCTCACAACAAGTGTTCACAAAGGGGTGGATGAATGGACAGATGGAATGAAGAGGAAAGGAAAAACATCTGGTACAGTGGTTTGTGCCCCCCCCCCAAAAAAAACCCAGCAATCATGTTCCAATGAGAGGTTAAAGCCTGTTCTCCCAGGATCTGTGAGAATGCCTCATGTGCACCCCAGACCCTATGCTCTGGGATTCCAGACACTGAACAAAACCTCAATGACTAACAGCCACAGCCTGGAGAATGTGGCCATCAGAGGTCAGCCACTTCCCTGTTTCCTTGGTACCCAACAGATCCTGTGACATATAAACAGTTCGTCTCGGGCAGCCCAGAAAAAGCCAACGGGGTAAAGGGTTCAGCAAAGAGGTTGAAGCCTTGCTCCTAGGCCACACGAGCTCTTGATAATCTAACAAGTCCATAAGCAGGATGCAGTGGAATAGAAAAGATTATCGAACTGTGACCGTCAAATGACCTGAGGGTCATCCAACACTCGTTTATTCATCAACCATTCACTGAACACTTGTTAAGGACGTGAAGGGGCACAGGAAGGGCTAGGAATGGTGGATGAGGCTATCTATTTTAAGCAGGGTAGTTAGTCAGGGGAGGCTTCTCTGAGGAGACCTGAAAAAGGCAAAGGGTAAGGTGCTGCCTTGCAGGGAGGAGCCTGCATATAAACCCGCTGCAGCCTATATGCACCACAGAAGGGAGAGGTGGGACTTGTGACCCCAGAGGTTAGTGGTCAGCTGTCACGTGTGCTGTCTACTCTGCTGCAGTGCTGCACTAGACACCTGACACTCTGGTGGCAGGAGGCACAGTTTGTGCTTCTTTGTACCATGGGTTTCTCAGGTTCCTCTTGTTTTCACAGGATCAACCCCACCATGATTCCAAACAGCCATAATAAACCACTCATCTCCCAAAGCCCTCGTGCCCAAGGGGTCATGCTATCATCTCTGTCTTCCTGGCCCTCTCTCTGAACCTTGTGACCAAGCCTTACAGAGTCCCATCTGTCCACTCCTATCATGGCACTTGGTTCCAGACAGGTACTCACTAAATACTTGCCAAATGCTTGAATGGGTGAGGTCCAGGTCTGATGCACCTCAGGAGCCCTAAAGGGTATCAAAGAATCTGGTACCACAGTGGAGATACCAAGTGAGCTACAAAAATTGGTGTCTGTCCTGATGTTGCTGTTTTATCTGGATAACCTCATTGTCCTTATACCCCGATAATGGAGGGCAATCTAGATGTAGTCCCTTGGGAGACAAGCCAAGGCCCAGAGGTAGGAAGTATAGCATATGCTTCTAGGTGCTGTCGCTTTGTTTTATTAGCATCTGGATCAATCTCTAACAATCCTTAAGCTTCCGTGCCCAGAGATAATTTGGGGTTTGGGCCATGGTTTTTCTAAGCCATCCATTTTGCAAATCCAAACCCAATTTGGAGTGCCCTTCAAAGCTATGGAAGCTGCTGGGGATGCCTGGAGCTGACAGGCCCACAGTGGGAATGCCTGGTGTGTCTAGTCAGCCCCTGTCTTTGAACACCATGGTTACATGGACAGAAGTTTGGCCCCCACGACTTCTCTTCCTCTTCAAAGAAACACATGGAGGACTTTAAACTTTTTAAAAATAGAAACACAGAGTCTGGGTGGTGAACAGCACTGATATCCACTCTTGCTTTCCTTTCATTTGTTAGCCGGAGAAAGTGGGGCCAGATCAGAATAGTGGCAACCGGTCTATAAGATTCATGCAACAGTCTCCATTTTACAGATGAACACACTGAGGCAAGTATCTCATTCAGTTCACAACTAGTGATGGGCAGAGCTGGAGCAGAGTGCGCTGCATCTGTCTGATTCTAGAGGCAAATGCAGTCAGTGCTGAGCTCAGCTGGTTCACAAATGCTTCTCCTCAATGCTCCAGGAAAGCCATGGATTACAGGCTCTTAGAAAAGTTCAGGGTATATGGGGGTAGGCCAGGATCCATGTCCAACTCTGGCACTTCCTGAAGTCCAACATAAAAGCACTGGGGGAGGGCTGAAGGGCTTGCCTGATTGATCACAGGATTTCTATCCTCCCTGAGGTATCGAGCTTCAAACTTCCTTGAGAAAGTTTTGCATGTGGGACCCTGGAAAGACTGGGATTTCTGTGAAATATCACAGAAAACCTAGTTCTGTAGAAGAACACAGCTCCCACTTCCAAGTCATCTGCTTCTGAGCTTGCTTTCAGGCAGATAACTTTGTGTGTACGGGCGTCTGTGACTATGTCCATGTGTGTGTTTCTGCATGCATGGTGTCTTCAAGGAATGAATATTGAATGTGTGTATTCTTGCATATGTTCCTAAGATCCTGTGGTGTATGTGGAATCAGGTGGGGTGCATACGCGTCTGCCAGTGTGTTCATGGGAGCACCTTCATGCACACATATGAAAGTATACCAGGAGACAAGGGCTTGGCATCAATCCATCCATCCATCCATCCCTCACTCTTTCTCTGTCTCCTTTTCTCTCATTTTCAGCTTCCCTCCCTCCCTCCCTTCTTCCAGTCATCCTCTATACAGACTCCCTTCTGTGACCACAGCTACTGAGGGACCAAGGAGTGGAGTGAGCACATTAAAGCAGACAGAAAGGGTTGGTGTCTTTCCCTTCAGGTTCGATTGAAATTAGGTCCAATGCTCACATGCCATATGCTGCTTTCCAAAAAGGTTTGTTTTCAGTTTTCTGTAGCTAACACAATGAGAAGGGGCCACGGTGCCCACTGGGGATGGCCATCCTTCAAGTGCCTTCTCTGTTTTACTGGCTGCACAATGTCCTTATTAACTTCTCAGATTCAAGCCTGTTTCACAAACAAGATAATCAAAGCCAAGCCCCTAAGCTACGAAGAGAAGCAAATGTTTTGTTGTGGCCTATAGACATGGTGCCTGGCACACTGCAGGACCCCCAAACCCATATCCTAAACATGTCAGCACACACCTTCTGGGTCACTGCAAAGGACACTCTATCCAGTACTGGCTTCAAAAGAATTTGGTATTTTTCTCTTGGAATAAAATGAAGGGACATCAAGGGGCAAATGAACACATACAATTCTCCTAAGCACTTTTACAAAATACTGAAATTACATTTGTGAAATTGCTTCCAGCCCTGGTAAAATACACACATGGAACAGAAACCCTAAATATCTGCTAAATTATCCTTTTTAAGAGCAAAACAAAAACAAGCAAAAGAAGAGGGGGAGGGGTACGCTGTGTGTGAGTGAGATCCAGGTTGGATGATTTTATAGGTTGGGGCCCACCCTGTAGCACTGCATCCTGGGTAATGGGAAGCCAAAGGCCTCTGAACTTGGAAGGGAGAGGGGGAAAAAAGCAAAACATAACAAACTCTGTTGTTTTTTCCAATTCCTAATTATGTTTCTTAAGTAAGTTAAAATCAAAATGTTCTTTTTCCAAACAGCTTACACTCCCCGGGACTACGTCTGACCTCTCTGCACCTTCACGCTCTGAGCTCCACCGGACAGCTGAATGCAGGAAGTGCTTTTGCTCCAGATCACATTCATAGAGTGAGGAAAGGCAGGGAAGGCCATGCTTAACTGACAAAGGGAAGCAGAACAGCCCGTTCTTTGTCCACCAGGCAACTAGAGCTGTGGAGGCTGCCCACCTGTACCGTCGGGACAAGTCCAAGGAAGCCAGCTGCCTGGGAAGAGCATCGTGTGAACCCAAATCACATCTCTACCCCCAAGGCAAATGAACTCAGACACACTTCTTACTGTCTCTGGATCCAGGAAATAGGAATATGCATTTTGCACTTCACACATGTCTTCCTGGACACAGATGTGTTTTGTAAAAGCCAAATTGCCCTCAGCAAGTAAGATAAGGAAGGCCAGTGGGATGGGTCAGAGGGTAAAGGCACTCCACTTGGCAATGGGAGCAGCCTTGATGATCCAAGTTCAGTCCCTGAAAGCTGGGTAAGGGTGCGAGAGGACTGACTCTGTCCCCCGTAGGCATGACACAGTGTGTGTGATATCGACACAATATGGACACAAACCATACGGTGACCAATGGGAGAGATGATTGGGATCAGAACCCTTGAATCTGAATGGCACTGCTGGTGCTTTTGTAAATTTGACAGTTCACCTGGATTCTCTGTAGTGGGACCTCTTCCCACTACAGTGTGCTATCTGTAACAAAGGTATCCTCAGCCTTCCAGAGAGCAGTGCTTGCACCATAAACACTATGCAAGTACCTTGTAGCACTCTGTAGTTTCAAACATGGACACACAGTCCCTATCTCACAGCAGGGTGAATAGTATTTTTAATCTGAGAATTAGGAGAAGCTAAGAAAGTAATGGGACTTCTGTTAAGTCAGCACTGAGCGCTGATGAAACTTAATGTTCTCGGCTCTTTTTTTTTTAAAGGATTTCACGTGAACTATGTCCTCACAGATGGTAAGGGGATAAGCTGGGGTTGAGCTCTGCTCCTGTTAGAGGATAGAAACTTACCACCAGATACAGCATAGTGAACATGGAGAAGGAGGCGTGGCCGGAGAAGAAGGACTTCCTGCAAGAGCAAGAGAAGATCATGAAAAGACTGTATTCACAGGGATTCGCATCCCCAGTGTTCACTCATCTGTCTTCCCTTCCTAGACTCTGACCTTGACAGCAGACACTGACAGTCGTTCATTTTTGTATCCTCGGTAGTGCTTTGGATACATGCCTGGAACATAGCAGGCACACAGAAATGAACAAGAGAATGAATGAATAGGCTTACCACCACTGTATCATGATTTATTTACACATCGTCTCAATTATTTGGCTGTGAGTTCTTCAAGAGTGGGTACTATGCCTCCTCCCTCATCTACACCAGAGCCCAACACCTGGGGTGTTCAGTAGGCACTCTCCAAACTGTACTGTGTCAAGACAGATACCTGCTGTGTCTGTGTGGTGGTGACACCCTACCTGGCCTCCTGTACTTTGCTGTCTTCTCCTCTGCACCTGTAGTTCTGAATGTAGCCCTCGGAGCAATTGATCTGACTGAAATCAGGGTCACAGACACTCAGGAAGTGAGGCCTCAGGCGCCCGATGGACACTTTGGCGATGTCTGTGAAGGACTGGCTGATGGCACAGCCGAAAAGGAAGCATCCCACTTGCTTATAGAGAGCGGCCACATAAGGGTTCTGAATGGTGGATCGGGACTTCTCCTTGAGGTAATAGATCCGGTAGAATTCCCCTGTGATGATCTGAAAAGAAACCAACAACCAACGAGGGAGTTAGGGAGGCCTGAGGCATCCTTAAAGACCACATTTAGTGACCCAGGAGAATAGATTCAGTATTTAACTACAAGGTACAATCTACAAACTTCAAATTCCCCATTTAGGTATGCATATTCACATAAACACAAGGAGAACATTCAAAACGCAAACACAGCTGCCATTTCCTTCTTTAGAAAGATCCTTATATTACCATAGTATCTCTATACCAACAATAAAACTCACCCACAAAACAAGTATATGTATATATACATTTATGAGACTAACCTATATGTGTGCATATATATATATATATATATTCATCGAAAAAGGACTTAGCTACAGAAAACAAAAGAAAATTAAGCCTCAAGGGCACAATTAAGGGTGCTTACATGTCAGGGGACCCACATAGGCAAATCTTAGGGTTCTGGGATGTGGTGAAGGATTATTAGTACCACTGACTCTGGTGAAGGTCTTGCCTCCATGCTAGCATTGATGGATGTTTCCACAGTGAATACCCAAGTCAGATCCCGAGTGAATCCAGCCTCTGCCACCTACTCCATACCCTTGGGCTCTAAACCCCTCAAACTTCACATGCTTCAGCCTCCTTCCCCATACAAGAAGGCTGCTTGCTTGCAAAGTCACTGGTTTATGGGAGACAACACTGGTGGAAATGGGCTGAGTCATGGAAAGAGAGGGTTTTTATTTATTTTTATTATTTAACATTTATTTATTTTCTATAATGAGGCTTGAACCTACGGCCCCACACTGACTGGCGTCTCTAGCTCTATTTTATTTTTCACATTCATAGTATGTTGAAACAACAAAACACTGGTCTAACCTGGTCATAGTGGCACACATCTACAATCCCAGCTCTGGACGGCCTAGGCAGGAAGATCAAGGATTCAAGGCCAGACTGGGCCCCACATTGAGACTCTGTCTCAAAAACAAACAGAAACACCTAACTAAAAGCCAAGAAACATTCAACATGGTGCCTTTAGGAGTTTGAATTCCTCAATCAGGCCGGGTTTTCTCCTTAGCTCTGAGAGCCAAAGAAGGAGGCTGTTTCACATGCTCTCCCCACAATGTACTGCTCAAACTGCCTGGCTTTCCAGTAAGTGTGGGCTAGAGAGGTCGCTCTGTAAGATGACTGTGGGCAGCATCTTTTTATAATTAGATCAAATTGCCTTTGGGGCAAGGCATCAAGGCATGAGTCTAATCCAGGTCCTCAAAGGCCCCAAAGTGTGGAGAAGGATGGTGTGTAGGATCAACACAGCAGCTGGGCCCAGGGACAAGCAGGGACAGGAGAGAGAGCACCACTTGCTGACACAAGAGCCCTGGTTGATAGATGTGCTATGTCTGTAAGAGCCGCACTTTTTCCAGATCACACTGAGGATGATTCTACAGGGGCAGGGAAGGCCCAAGGCTGGTCCAGTCAGCCTACTTGCCTAGCTATTCCCTGAGGAAGCAGAATATTTAATTCTCCATAGGTGCTCAGAAATGCTCACTGAAGCAACAGACAAACGTCGGGGGAGCAGGAGAGGAGTCAATCCTTGGTGAGATGAGCATGACTTGGAAATGTCCCCTAATCCTTGCCAAGGTCCCTCTGATAACGTATAACAGATGAAATCTGAGTGTCATGGCAGGTCAGAAATGAAGGCAACCATTCTGTGCTGAAGAGACTGGGGCCCAAATGAATGTGTGCCCAAAGATTGGACCCAGGTACACATTCTCAATCCACTTCCCTCTTCCAACCTGTTTACACTTTTACCCTTTGAAAATCTTACAGGTTAACAAGTTCCCGATGTCCACTGCCACAGTCTCAATGGCTGACTCCTTCTGATTCTTTATTTATAAGTCACACTCAGGTGTGTTTATGTGGGGTTGGGGATGGCCACTGAGTGAGTATCAAGTAACCAGGGTGGGAGTCCTCCACTCACCGGGTGAATTTGGAGCAAGTCAGCTTCTCTCTCTCCACAATCATGACTTACTATCTCATAAGAGCGATGTCATTAACTCTCCAGCTTCTGAGCTAGCTTCCTAACCAAGCAGAGGCAACAGGTAACAGGCAACAGTAGAAGAAGGTTATCTGTTAAAACCACCTATAAGCCAGGAGCAGAACCAAGGCCCTGGGCACAATGCCTGCCCTTGGATTGCTCCTGAGTTTCTAGGACCAGACCACTGACTTAGACAAAGAAATCCTGGCTCAAGCATCATGATGCATGGTTTTCTGTTCTTGGTGAGAGAGAACTTGTAGGTTTCTACTGCAAATCAGCATCTTTTACATGGATTTACTGGTCAGTTTCAGGTAAAGAGTCATTGCTGTGTAGGACACTTTAGGAAGAAAAGGTTTTATGACAAATTGAGGACCTTCTTCCACCCTAACCTCTCAACATCCTGAGACTCCTACAGTATGGCCTTCTCAGAGCGCTGAGTGATGATCCTGGTAGTGAGGGGGGAGAAAAAGAGAGAGAGAGAGAGAGAGAGAGAGAGAGAGAGAGAGAGAGAGAGAGAGAGAGAGAGATGCTCCCTCAAACTCCTGACGATGTAAGCCCCAGCAGCCACTTCTCACAGTTCCTTTCAACTGTAGTTTCATTTGGCCAGCACCTGTCCACAAGGCAAGCCCATTGTACAGATAGATGGGGATTCTGGGGTTCTCTCTGAGGATGGGGTCTGGGAGATGTCAGAGGAGTAAAGTCCACTGTCTCTCAGTTCTAAGACATCAGCAGGCTACCTACCTAGGGTTCAGCTTGTTAGTTCTACTGTTATCAAAACCATTTCCTATGGTGGAGGAGTGGTTGTGTCTCCGAGACAGCCCCGCTGAAGCCATTTACCAGACGCAAGGCTCCGGGACCACATGGCTTCTGGAGCCGCCCTGACAGATTGCACAGTTAATGAGCAGCAAATTATGTATTTTCTCCATCCCTTGTACAGAAGGGTCGTGGAGTCGACAACACGGCCATAAATCATCATTATGAACCAGGGGACTCGGCTTCTTGTAATCCTAACCCTTAAAGGCTATTTAATGAAACTCGGGCCGCACCTCTGCAGGAGAGGCGAGGGCTTAAACCGCTCCCTGACATGCTGCTCGCCTTCTCTGGAGTCTCAGATTTACTACTTTCGGACTTTATTCATTATTCACAATGTTTTCATTCCTGGGTCATAAAATGAGCACCACCATTCCCTCCTCCAAAGGCTTGGTCCCCCACCCCTGGGGCCCTCATTCCTGCCTCAGTCAGCAAAGTTCTGATAAGTTTCACTTTGGAAAAAAAAAAATATGCCTTCTATGTTGATCTCTCTCTGAAGCAGCTAGCAGCGGATCGAGAGGGGTGATGGCTGGCTGCCAGGCCAGCAGAGAACTCTCCCCTACCTGCCTTTTAAGGAGCTTGGCCCAGAGTCTGGAAACTCATACAGAGGAAGGCATGGCAATTAAGCCACAAGGGGACAGAAAGGGACGGGTCCTGGCCGGTAGGCCAGTGGTTGGGAAGTTGTCTCCAAGTGTAAGAGCGAGCCTCTTCCTGTCTTTTGTGGTGAAAAAGAGCCCAGCTATCCACATCTTTGCGGATGTTAACCATTCTGGAGGGGAAATGGAGGGGGTCTTTAGGCTAGCCTTAGTGGGGAGGAAAGAGCCATGGTGTGGAGAAAGAGGCAGCAACCCAGGAGCCAGTAAGTCTCAGTCTGATCCATCTATTACTTTGCAGCCACATGACTTCACCTGTCTGGGCTTAGGTGTCCCCTTATAGAAAATAGCATTAATAATAACCACCTGGAGAGGCTGGTAAGGAATTCAATAGGTGATATGTCAAACGCCTGGCACTTCCAAAGGCTCATTTTGGTTTTGGTTGTTTTTTTTTTTTAACTTCTTCTTGCATGATTAGGAGAGGTTGGGACGACCTAAAAGCGCTATTTATTTCCAAGAGTTCTTTGGAAAAGAACATTTCAAACTGGGATGTGGGAAGTATGCCCTGCCAGGGCAGAAGCAGAAAATACGTGTGTGGTGGTTTTGATTTTGATCTTTCCAGGAAACAAGATAGAAGAAGCCCATTGCAGAAGGACCCCACCACCGCCACCGCCACCACCACTCAGCTACTGTGTTATTTTAAACATTTTGCTCTATTTATAAATCACCCCAAGAAAAGTCATATTTTTACACAGAATGTCCTAACAGTTCCTCTTCTAGAAACTGAGAAATCTTCCCCAGTTGACTCTGAAGGGCTGCGTGCCTATGCTCTGCCTATGCTCGGTTCTGCTTTGATAATATTTACTTACATAGAACTTTACAGCTTACAAAGTGCTTTCCCCTCTGCCACACTGTCTCTCACAGCGCCCTGCTGGTCACTCTGTGATTACTGACGCTTTCTAATTGAGAGCGGTGAAGTGAAGGCCAGAGAGGCCAGTGAGTCACTCTGAATTAAAAGGGGAAGCTGGCAGGACAGCTTGGCAGGCCCATCGCTGACACCTGCCCTTCTCCTTCATTCCTGGGTTCTTCCTAATGGTACCAAGAAGGCTGTTTCCTTGAAGTCCCAGAAGATAGCTGGTCTTCACTTCCCGAAAGACAAAGGCACACAGATAAGGTCTTTGTAGTGGGTCAGTTGCAACCAGATTTTGAGAGCTAGTATTTAACATTTAAATACAAGCAGCACCAAACCAACCCCTACATGGCTTTCACTCCCATAGTCATGTATGTTTCCTTCCTTGTCAGCTCCACCCTAACCCCCCATACCTCACATATGTGGATTAACATACTTCTTTGGGCCAGAAGAAATTCAGTGAACAAACATTTGATGATGGAGAATCATTTTTTTCTCAGTCTTGAGGCTAAGAGAAAACATAATACACTTGGGTTCTGCCTTTCAAGATGGAATCAAGAATGGAGCTGAATTTTCTCTGAAGCCAAATGTTCCATCTGCTAAAAGGAAACTGCCAGCTCTTTACCTAAGTAGAAGTAAGTGATTGGAAAATCCCCACTCAGTTGTCTCCAGCATTTTGGCACTTCAGTGGCATGCTGCCCAGGAAAGGCTATAATGTCACAGACATTTCTAGGGCTACAGTGGCAATTCTGGGCTCCATGGGTGTGACAACTCTGACCTCTAACACAAGGATGACAAAGAGGCCAGAGAAACCTCAGAAGCCCATTATGGCTGCAACCATCAGTGTCTGCCCTGTGCCCACAGGTCTCCTGAAGAACATGGTTTGAAGTACCGTTATTTTCCCAAATCGCAAGCTCTCCCAGCCAAAAGGCCTCCTTCAAGAGATGCTTTGCCAGTCCATGCCAGTCTCCTGGCAGCTCTCTCCAGAGTATTGTATGCTGCCAACTTCACAGTCCTCTTTCATGTTGAATCTGTCAGGTTTCCTTGCTATTGTACCACTGTGCATTTCTTCCTATTTCCCAGCTTCGTTCTCCGTTTCCAATGTCTCCGCACCTGGCTTTTACTCTAAGTCTTCTGTAGACTGGCATCTGCTGTGATTTTTAGCTGCTTCAATAGTCTTCTGTGAAGACGAAACAATCTCTAAGGATGAATGGGCCCCCTCCCACCCATCCTGTTCTGATAATTCATCCAAATGGACACAAAACTGAAGATAGTAGATGAGCGTTTAAGATGAAACCCAGTCCCACCATCCTCCAAACAACCTCCACCATCCTTGTATTTCTATTCCACGCGTCCCTAAATCTAACTACAAAAATCCAGACCCTTAAGACTCATCACTTAAGACTCCATCAGCCTCTATTCGCAGGTCCCTCGTGTTATCTTTTTTTTCTCAGGTTCCTCTTGAATTGCTACCATGAAGGTTCAGGCTTCACTCTTACCCTGGTTAAAAAAGTGACCCCGCTATTTTAGAACAATATTCTTGTTGCTTTCTAGCAATTAACTGGAGTGAAAATTCCTTACCGCCAGAGACCTTGACAGTCATATCCCCCCCACCCCACCCCCCACCTCCTCCCGTCTTCTTTGTCTACCTGAACTTTGTCCTCGCCCTTTCCCTGTTTCTCCAGCCAAACAGGTCTGCTTTGCAGTTCCTGCCAGTACCCTAGAGTTGCAAAATCTCCCCTATTGTTACAGAAATCCCCCTTTCCTGCAAGTCATCTCTGATGAATATCCCATCCTTCCCCTTCAAGGAGAAGTTCAAGTGCCAGCTGGTCTTGGCACCAAATTCAGGCATTTTCAACCTCTGTACCTGGAGTAATAGGTATGCTAAACCTGGCTCCTTCCGGATGCTACACCTGGCTCCTTATCCACAAAACAGGAGAGTGGTGCTAGTATCAGCAGCTTGAAAGCCTCTGATAATTAGACAGGATATATGCTCATTAAAAACAATGATCAAGTCCTTTTATGTGAAAATATCCCAAAGTCCTCTTTCTCTGAGAACCCAGGGACTGCACACCTCACAGCCTCTACACTTGGTGACCAAGAAGCAGGAGGGAAGAATAGTAGATTTTCTCAGTTTATTTCTCAGTCTCAAGTAGAAGGAAATTTTGGTGTGCATTTTCCTTATAGTACTCTCATCCCTAGAGCCTGCTATCTTAGTTTGTTTTTCCCTAATTCTTTTCCCTCCTTAAGCTTTAACAGCGCCACTGGTGCTGTGTGTGCTCATCTTGCCTCTCCTTTTTAGACCACATGCTCCAAGGGCAGAAGCACATCTTATACCTCAGCTTACGGGCCACAGTGTCCGCCACATTGACTGTGTGGTATGAGGGAAGAATGCACTAAGCATCTTCCTACACACAGTAAGTGGTGTGTCCTCATCTTCCTCCTCCTCCTGCTTCTCCTCTTCTTCTCTTAGACCAGGGGGTTGAGTCTAGGCCCTTGCACTTAGCTTGTCTCCCCTGTTTAAATCCTCTTACACAAACCACTGACTGCCACACGCTGTCACCAGTGCTCACTGACCTGTTGGCCTGCATGTTTGGTCTTCATACATGTAACTTTCCAAGACCAAGAACTCAAAGTTTTTATAGAGGACTACAGAAAGACAAAGAACATTCTACATAGCTCCAAATACATTGCAGACTCAAAAAAAAAAATTTTTTTTCCATTAGAATACTTGGGCTTTTAAGCAGGTCAGATCTAAGTTTTAATTCCTACTCTCACTTTTATTCAGCACAGTAACCTTGGCCGAAATCACTTTCCTTCATAGGCTTCAATGTCTTTGCTCACTCATTAAATGGGGGAAATAATGCCTACTTCATATAGCTGCTGAAGAGCATTTAAGATAAGGGAAATTAGTTTCTGGTCCCTCAGCTAGCTCATGAAAGGATCTGACTCTATCCCCGCTACACTCTGACTCACACAGAATCTATCCCTCAGACTCATAAGGGCTGTTATTTAAAACGGAGACTTGTCAGCTTCATTCTAGATACTGACTTCAAACAGTCATGTACCCCAAGGTCTGTGCATAGCTAGAAGGGAATTGCTGCCAGCCTCGTCTCTTTCCAGTCAGTTGGAGTGACACGGGCGGCGGAGAGGGAACTAACGAAACTCTAGACAGAGGCAGTCAATGTCTGTTTGTTAAATCACAAATAGATGCCCCCTCCCACAAGTCCCCAGGGACAAGAGGGTCTCCGAAGAACTCTGCAGCCATCTGATCAGGGGACAACATAACTGAAGGATTAATGTGGCCTCTCTCTGTTGGTGGTCTTGGTAATTGCACAGATGGAGTGGATTGTAAACTGGGGGACTGGGTCTCCCACTAACTCACTGCTGGGCCAGCACAGCTTCACCTTTTTTTTTCTTTTTTTTTCAGTTGAAAACTCAACTAACCTTTAATGAGGAGCAATGTTGGGGACCCTTGTTTTCTTGGCAGAACTCTTACAGATAAAGGGAGGTTGGGGTTGGGGGGGGGGAACCTAATGCAGTCCAGATGTGGGCCAACTGAAGCCTGCTCCTGAATAAACAAGTCCTGGAGGTATTAAGCTCTTCTTCTTGTCTCTTCAGTTAGAAATTTGCATGTGGCACAGAGCATGCTCCCGTGTTTCACACGGAACATATTTGAGGCTTTGGGGAAACAAACAGGATCCTCAGGTACTCAGGACCAATGCTTTTGATTTTCTGTCCATGACTAAAAGCATACTTGGTCATTTTTATATACTTATAGTCTGCATCTTGAGCTACCAATATTAGATCATACTGGATCGATCCCTACCTTGTGCAGCAAATAGAACATGAACTTGTAAACAAGAGAAACCAGCACACTAACTACAAGACCAGAGGTCAGTAGGGGAGGAGGTAGCCAAATGGATGCTTCCTGGCGATACCTGCTTGAGGTTTTTACTCAGTGCCTATCATGTTCCATCAGAGGAGAAGACCTGGCCTCTTTCTCTCAGGAGCCTGTCATCCAGCAGGAGGGACCAAACCTAGACAGGAATCCCATGACAAGGTAATGAATGAGTAGTGAAGCCACTGTTGGCTTGTTTGAGATGGGGCACTTGCTGGCTGTCCCCTGAAACTGTGCATTTCGCCATCAACCCCCACATCTGGTATGCTAGAGGCCTGTTACACAGTTACACAGCTGTAGAAGCGGGGCAGACTGCAGACGGCAGTGGACAGAGGGGTTACGACTTTGAAAGCCTTGGTTGTAGGATCAAGACGATTGGTCCGACTTTGCCAATTATATGGAAGTCACTGATTATCCTTGAGCTTCAGTTGTCTCAGTTCTTAATGTTCATTCTCAGGATGATTACCAGGGGCCAATAGGAGAGCATGCACAGAAAAGCTACCCCACAGACAATGCATCACTGCAGAGAAGAAAGCGTGGATCACAATGATCACACAACGGGAAAGCACTTGATGTAAAGGCCAAAATAAGCCCAGGGAGTTAATGACTGGTCATCCCACTTTTACAGTCAGATGGTGCCAAAGTGTGAGTTTCTCTGAGGAAAAGTAACATGCTTCTGACCAGTAGGGAGGGAGGATGACCTATGACATTCCCGTGCATCGATTCCTAGATTAAAAAACAATCTATGTGAACCCGTCTTGGGGTTCGAGCTTGGCAAGCACAGAGCCCATGTTTACTGAACAGAACAATGAGCATTTTGGGGCCATATTAAGATGTTTTTCCACATTATACTTGATGGGCAATGCAAGGCACCGCTGAAGGAGAGAAAGCTAGATAGGACGTGGGATTTTACTGGTTGCTCCTATCCTGGCTGCTGCTAGAGTCATTAAGCCTTTTCAAAGCAGGGTAGTGACTGTTGCTGTGCGGACCTGGAAGGAATTCTTATTATGCTATAATTCCAGAATCTGATACACATCTGAAAAAGAGGTCAAAATGACGAGAGTTTTTCCATAGGTTCTGCCTCAGAAAGGTGTCTGCTTTCTCTATAATCTCTGACAACTTGCATCTCGAGATCACCCTGATCTCCACCACCATTCCATTCCTTTGTGTGGCATCTGGGCAAACAGGATCAAGGGCATCCAAATCAGTCAAGGCTTCTCTCACGGTCTGCAACAAACCTGACACCGAGCAGAAGATCCAGGGCAGTTACGCAGCAAGCCAACTTTCAGTTCCGAAACCTGCTCCCTTGCATGACTGTCCCTCAGGCTCTCTGGTGAGAAGCCCGATTCTTGGTAAAGGCAGCCAGGCTCATGGGGCAATCAAGCTGGGAGAGTGGGAACCATAGCCTGCTGCTGCTGTCCGTAGCTTGAATAGCTTTACCAGAACTGATCTTACCAAAGCCAGCTATTCATCTGCCTCTGAGGTCTTCACTGAACTTTTCTCCAGGAGCACTCTTGGCATTACAGCAAGCAAGGACACAGGGTATAGGTGACAGGAGCACACATGTCACATGTGGCTCTGGATGAAATGCATTGGCAGCAGGAGCAGGGGGTAGAAGTCCTATTGCAAAGAGGAGTGAGAGACAAGAGCCCTCGGATCTAACTGATTAGTGATATGAAGAGAGTGGGAATTCTTTTCCAGACTCCATCTTGGCTAAGTCTTGTCACCATACTTTGTCACCACACTTTGACACGGTTCTCATTTGTGATAAAGGCAACAAACATTTATTGAGTAAACTTTACTGTGCCTGACATTGAGTTACTAGTGTGTGTGTGTGTATACGCTGATCTCATTTCAAAACCTTAGCAAACACGACTACTTACATACTCTTTCCACTTAACAGATGAATCTACTAAGGCTCATCAACTTGCAACCTACCCCTCAGCAGAGGAGCTTGGATGGGAACCAGAGCTTATACCTTTATCCAGCTCTTGGTGTTTCATTAAGGGTGAACTTGATCAACAGTCTCCATGTCTCCCTGGAACACAGTAGCTCTTGACCAGGGCAGCTGTTATTGCTGTGCGTTTTTTTTTTCTAGAATTTTTTACATTATTATTTTACTATTGGCAGAGGAGGTTGACACACGTACCATATTGACCATGTGGAGGTTAGGCCAAAGGAAAACTTTCTGGGGTTGATTCTTTCCTTCCACCTTTAGGTGGGATCCAGGAATCAAATTCATATTATAACAGCAAGCCCTTTCACCTGCTGACCCACCTCATCCACTGCTGTGTGTCGTGCATCGTTCTTGGTGTGCCTCTGAACCATACAATGGCTTGGTTGAAACTTATGTTCCTGACATCATTGCTTATCCTATATTGAAGAGTCCAGCACAGGACTGTTTCAAGAAAATCTGGGTATCTAGGGAAAACATCAAGGTGACACTGGTAAAGGGACAGGACCATGAAGCACCCAAGAGCAGGTGTGAAAAGAAACTAGGAATGTTGGAACCTCCGGGAGAAGCATGCAGCAGGAGCAGAACTGCCGACCCGGTCTTAGAAAGGAGAGAACAGCCTCCAGACAAGCCGCTTTAACATTTCCTTTGCCCACCCTGGGGCCTGAGAGAAGCCAGGGCCTGTGCTTATGTACAAGGCTGTGCACACTTCATCTAGGGAACTTTACAGGTGTTTGATTTTAATGACAATCCTTTTGAGAAACTGTGAACACTGCTTTGATCTTATAGATGAGAAAACTGAGGGTTACCGATACCAATCTTTTCACTTGATTCACATCGGAAAGGTGTTTAATTCATTTTCCACTGTGTGCCTGCCAGCAGCCCCATGGCATGCTGGGAATAACACCTGGTAGAATGCCCGAACAGCATGTGATGTACCTGTCCGGGACCGTTCTTATCACAAGACGCCTAGATTATAATGTGCTCTCTTAAAGCATTCAATTAGCCAATCCCCTGACTGTCGAGAACACCTGTTCAAACCTCGACAAGAGAGACTCTATAATTATCTGCCTTCCACAACAAATGCCCTTTTCAGGAAAAGCCATTCTTCCAGGAGAACTTACTCCCACAACCATCAATTTGGAGCAATAGTAAATTGGACCTTTTATTTTTCAGCTTTTGAACAGAGATCCTTAGTGCACCCTCCCAAGCTACTAGTCTGCCAAATGGGCTATTTTTCTTTTAAAGATTGGAGAGAATTCTACAAGCTCCCCTTGCTATTGCCCAAATTCAAACTGTTGATTGTGTGCCTGGGTTATGAGAGAGAGAGAGGAGAGAGAGAGAGAGAGAGAGAGAGAGAGAGAGAGAGAGAGAGAGAGACTGATTGACCAAAGAGGGTTCTCAGAGTTTACAACCAGAGTAGCAAGTCACAAGAAAAACTTGTGTTACCAGTATCTTACCTGTCACAACCCAGACCAGGCCAGATAAGATAACTGCCTATCCCCTGGAGCAGTTCATCTGGAAAGATTAGCCATCCTGAAATGTACGTCTGAAAGCTGGGAAAGGGGCTTTCGAATCAGTCAGGCACAGTGAACCCCAGGTCTTATTGGCTATAGGCTCCAAGTGTGTCTATTATTGAATCACTCTGGGCTAGAGACTTTCCATCTGCACAATGGGGATAGCAGCTCAAGGCTCCATCTCCAAGCTAAGCTCCACAGGAGAGCAATTCAAGGATCTACAGGATTCATGCTTCCTAGCGGATGTGTTGCCTCTCCTTTTTACCCCACTGCAGGAGTTCAAGGGCAGAGGATGAACGTAGAAAACACTGGAGGAGTAGACATGTAAACCTCACAAATCATTCTACAGGCTTTCAAAGAATGACCCTTCCCGTCTTCTCTCAAATGGACACACTAAAAGAGGGTAGGGCTCAGGTGGGCCATGCCCAAATTCCCAGGAGCTAGTTAGTACTGCTCAAAGGAATTCTGGACCTTGTCACACAGTCCATGTGTGGCACGATTCTGCAGTGTGGTTCATGGGGGCTATCCTTTAAGGGAAGCACATGACAGGCTGGACTTTACTTATGCCCTAGTAACCTGTTCAGCAATTAAGAGTTTTAATACAGTTTTTAACAATTCAGCAATTAAGTATTTTAATACTCACTGTGCTGCTAATTTGATGTTAACTTGACACAAGCTAGAGTCATTTGAGAAAGGATATCTCAATGGACCTGTGAGCATGCCTGTGGGGTACTTTTTAGATTGATGATACATACGGGAGGCTTGGCTCACTATGGGCAGTGCCACCCTTGGGCTGGTGGTCCTAGGTGCTAAAAGAAAGCACTGGAGAACAAGTCAGCAAAGAGCATTTCTTCATGGCCTCTGCCTCAGTTTCTGCCTCTAGGTTTCTGGCTCTGACTTTCCTTAATAGTGGACTGCTACCTGGAAATGTAAACTGAAATAAACCCTTTACTCCCCAAGTTGCTCTTGGTCACTGTGTTTACCACAGCAAATAGACACTCTTGGTCTTTTATACCCTATTGTGACACCGTGAAACAACAGGTATCCTCAGTTTTAAAGATGTGGGCTTGCTAGTAGAGGGTGGGGTCTGGATCAAATGCTCAGAATTCCAAGTCCTATTTATCTTACCACTATAGCCACGGGGCCAGAAAACTAAATAGTAGGCTAGAGAACTGCAAGGACATTGTCACTACTACTGCAGCTCAGCAAAGGTGAAGCAAGACCACAGAGAACACCTTGGCTAGAGGACAAGGATGGGACTCAGCCTTCTAGCACAGCGACTTAAAGATCAGACGATGGTGTAAGAGATGTCTCAGTGCTAATCTCAACTCTACCACTCAGATTAACTAAGTCTTACTCTATGGACATTAGAAGAGAAAAAACTAACATCTATACTCCACGAGATTGTTGTGAAGATAGCGCATATCAAATATATAGAAAGGTGTTGCTAAATGTTCATATGTTTATCTCCCAATAGATGTGGACTTTTGGAAATAGTATTAACTTTGGTGGCCATCTCTTTTGACTGGCTGAAAATGTCGGTTGGCTTGGATATTTTGCAGTACAACACAGGAGGAGGTCAGATCAGTATGGCAGAGGCAAGAGGACAGAGGATACTTACCGCCAGGATGGCGATGACGATCCCCACCGCACAGAGCACAGCATCATTTATAGTCTCGCTGACTTTCAGGGGATACTTGATGCTCTCGTCATTGCAGTAAAACCCTCGACGATAAGGCTTAATGGTGCTTGTCTCGATGATGAGGAAGGGCAGAGCCGCTGGGAGTACACACATGGGGGAAGAGGAGAGAAAAGAGAGGATATCAGTGCAAAGGAGCCAAAGGGGAACATCTTACAGCAGAGGCTAGCCCAAGTATCAGATGGAAATACCAACAAAATTCCTACGTCGTTGTTTGTGGTATTCTGCAGGTCTGTGGTGCTTTCACCATAGACCTGTCTCCCTTTCACTGTCCCAGAGAAAATGCCATTGTTCTCCTGTTTGTTTTTTACCAAAGCACTCAAAGAGGCAGTGGAAGAATGGGGAGCGGGGTCTTCCATAGCCCTATCATACCCTGATAAAAATCAACACCAGATTTAAGAATAACTAATGCAGCCCAAGGCTAATGATATTCAGTTAGATGTCCAGAGTGATCTCTCTGGGGCTCTTATCTCTGCTCTGAGAAGCTCATCGGAAGACCATGCAACCTGCAGTTGTGTGGGCGGGCATCAGAGTCAGACAACTTAGAGTTGAATCCCAGATCCACCAGCTTCTAGTCATGGAGCCGTGGCTCCTGTTCTCAGTCCAACTCCCTCATCGCAGGCACCTCACAGGAAATGCGTGTGAAGAGCAGTACTTTCCTGTGCAGAAAGTCTCTTTTAAAGGGTCTGGCTCAATAGATGGCATTTCTAAGTCTTTTTCCTCACTATTCAGAGTCATAAACTAGAGTTCAGCTCAGCCCTTCCATCTGATATCCCAGGTCAGAGCCCAAGGGTACAGGAAGTACCAGGCTGTTCTTAAAGCAACACTTGTTATCAGTGACCTGCTAGTTCCATTCTCTCAGAAGTCATTGCTACTAGATTTTACCACCTGCCCAGAAACTCCTCAAAGCCTGGAAGCAAAGAGCAAATGTCCACTGTAAGTCTTGCATGGATACTACAGACATCTCCTACTAGGGAGCTTGTTGTTGTTTCCAAACAAAGTCTCACTCTGTAGCCCTGGCTGTCCTGGAACTCACAGAGATCCACTTGCCTCTGCTTCCCAAGTGCTGGGATCAAAGGCGTGAGCCGTTATACCTGGCTGATTTACTTTGTAAAAGGCTCTGCCATGAGCATCTATCTTATTGCCTTGCTAAAATGCCACTAATGGCTCTCCCTTGCAAGAGTAACATAAAGCCTCTAATCCTGACCCAAGGCATGGCCCAGATCAGAACCTTTCTCCTCCAGCCTCCAGCTCTGCCAGTCCTCTAGACACCACAGAGACATGTACAGGGTCTGGCTCACACAGATCCAGAGACTGACAAAGGATCATCTCTGTGTTTGTGTACTGAATATTATATTAAACTAGAGAGGCCACTCTAAGCATCCCTTAAGTACCACTCCCTCCCTTCTTCAAGGGGAAAATCAAGAGGAATCTTTAGCTCTCTTAGGGTTTAACTTCGACACCTCTAAGTGCCTAAGTCCCTAATTTAACACTGCAAATTGGTTTCATCCAAATGTGAAATTCATTTGTGAGGGGGGATACGGGGTGGGGAAACCAAAATAAGCAGTTGTTTAAAAAGTAAAGTTCTTTTTTCATTTTTTAAAAATTATTTTCATTTCACATTGCTCAAAACCCCAGGCCACCTCTGAAAATGAAAAAAGTACCGTGAACTGCACAATTTTTCAGTTACTTTGGTCCAGACCAGCAGCGATAAAAACC
Organism: Grammomys surdaster; assembly: GCF_004785775.1. Taxonomy (NCBI): domain Eukaryota; kingdom Metazoa; phylum Chordata; class Mammalia; order Rodentia; family Muridae; genus Grammomys; species Grammomys surdaster. The sequence continues at coordinate 13,648,642 of NW_021604579.1, forward strand.
TTAGCTTTCAAAAAAAAAAAAGAGTATTTATGTATCACAGTGCATACACACATGGATTTATTTGGTTTTATTCTTTGGATTTATTTGAATTCTACGGCTATTTATTTTGTGACCCCCTAACTGCTTCCTGTTAGAACAACAATTTACTTTATCAAATTCATACTAGTGCTTTGAAAAGAAGAACAGCAACACACCACAGTATCGGGCCTGACCTTCTCAAAGTAAACACAGAGGGGTCCTGCAAGGCAATAACCATTAACTTTTGAAACTCTCCCTGCCTTGGAGTAGAGGGGGTGGGGAGGCAGTGGAGTGCAGGCATAGTAGTGACAGAACTCAGCTGATGTTCTAGGGTTGGCCCTGGGAGAGATATCATATGAGGCTCAGCCCATTTTTTACTCTATGGCCTAGAGATTTTGAAATAGGACCAAGTTGGCTATGAAGAGGGACTGAGAAGCCAGAAACTGATACTATAGCATAATTTTAGAACTCCTGTGTTGTGATGATGAGATGCTGCTAGGCTGAGCTGTGGCCTCTGAGATGCTTGGGAGCCAAAGAGTTGCTAAGAAAACCCCTCAGGATAGGAATAGACCCTGGGTGCCTGGCATCTGTGGCTCCAGCATCTGTACTCAATAGTTTTCATATGATAGGCCCGTAAAACATGTTTCTGAGGACAAGACATGCATACAAGAACTCTAGAGTTACACAGAGCTAGGCTCATGATCTCAGGGTTGCTGTTCTATTTGAGAAGGTTTTTTCCACAGCTTCAAAATTCCCCTTCTCGTCTGCTGAATGAAAAGAATGAAATCTAACTTCAGTTTTACTGGGATGACGGAATAAATCGATGTGTTCCTTCATTCACTCAACATGTATTGATTTTTTAACTATGTTTGGTCTAGAACTACAAGAATAGCCAGACACTGCCCTCAGGGAGTTTCCAATTCAGTCAGGGAAGACACAAACACACAGTCTATCAGTCTAGGAAGACTTGGTTGAAAGAAATTCAAGGCAGTACCCTGAGCAGTAACAGCACAGAGTCTAAGACACACTGCAGACAAGTGATGTCAAAAGGAGAAAGGCGCCCGAGGAGATGGCTCAGGAAAGAAAGCCATCTGACTAGTTCTTTTGCCTTCTGTTTGGCTGGGAACAACACAGATAGATGCTTTATTTGCCTGTGGCTTGGGGAGGGTTTCCGGTTCTGATTATACGGGTGCTGACTAGAAACAGACAAGAAGTTTAGATTCTGTTTATTTTGTTGAAAGGCGTGGAGATATCATTTAGAAAACCCAATGGCTTTTTCTATCTTCCTTACAAACTTGTGGTATTTACTGATGGTGATGCCAGTCAAATCTTGACTTTGCTCCAGAAAGAGTTGACAGAAACTGAATACTACTCGTTTTCCAGGCAGGAGACCATGCTTTGTGGTAGGACAGCAATGAGAGGAAGAAAAGGAGGTGTCCTTTCCAAAGCAGGGTGTCGTCCCCACCAATGTCACTGTTTTTATTATCTTCTATTGTCTTCATTTAGCCTCAAGCAAACAAAGTCCCAGCACCATAGGGCAAGATGCTAGACAAGCCTGGAGCGAAGCTCATGTGGTTACAGAGTCACAAACCCAAGAGTGCCAAACTATTATGAGTGCCATGGCTGAGGCTTGTGTTGCAAGGCATTGAGAGAACAAAACTCCTCCACTGAGCATTAGAAGTGTCTTGCAAGGGATGGAGACTTGAGCTGACCTTGCATGAGTCGGAGAAGCTTTAGGGCCTATGGGCCATGTACACCTGTAAAGATGCACTGCAAATTAAAGATTCCAGTCTTGGCAATTACAAAACCTAGCAATTACAATTAGTACAGAATACAATTTCCAACCTTGCTATAGTCAGGAAAAGATAGCCAAACAATGAACAGAAGAAAGAGAAACACAGCACAAAGACTACTAATGATAGTTAACATTTCCTGAGCAAGCATTATGTGCCCACACACATTATTGTGGTCTAACAACCTAGTTACTTACTGACTGAGCCATGGAGATAAAAGAGGCTAAGTCTCGACCTCCAAGGGGCCCAAAGGCCAATCACAGAGAAGGAGCAAGTAAAGCCACCCTATGGTTCAAAGAGATTAAAGTGATTTAGCAGAGTCACTCTGTAAGTTAATGGTGAAGTTGGACAGGGTTCAAATGACCTACCTAAATCTTGGGTGCTTTCTAGAGTGAGTCACTTAAAACAGAAGCACCCATGTGTATGAGCAACTGAACCGAAGCTCCCTCAGTAATGTCCATGACTCTGGGGGGTGGGGGGAAAGAATAAAAGAAAGAAACGCTTTAGAGCAGTCAAGACAGCCCTCCTAGCTAACGTTCTCCTAGCTACCACATGCCACACACAAACTAATTAGATACACACGTCTAATTCAATCAAAGATCTGAAGCCAATATCCCAGAATTTAGATTTATTGATAATAAAATGTGTATTATGAGCTCTCTGCAGCAAATCAGAGCCAGGAAAGAGAGAATAATCTAAAGTGTCTAGACCCAGGCTCAAGCCTCTCTCCTCCTTTTAATCAAGGATCAATTAACTTCCCCTGCCTCTAGGGGCTTCGTGGGATGTGTAGGCTGCAGAGGAGGCGAAATCTGAACTCAGTGACAAACACTTAATGGGCAGAAAATCAAAGCGCGAAGAAAGGCCGCTGTGTTGGGTTCAGGCCTTTGAAACTTCACTGGCTTTGAAAAACTAACACTTGGTCAGGTTGGGTGGTTTGGGGGTGGGGTGTAAAAAAACACAGGGTAAGTTTTCATGGCCCACCCATTGATCAAGTCATGTGGGAAGTGTTACCAGAGTGACCCAGCCCCAAAGCCAACTCCCTGCAGCCATGGCTTCATATCTGCACAAAATTAAACACAGCCACATTTCTCAAAGTGCTTTTTAGAAGCCCTTGGTGAGGAAGGGTGAACAGAGCAGGAGGATAAAGGTGAAGCGACTGTGCTTCTCTGCAGGACCAAAAACCGGAGAATCCGAGGACACTTTTATCCCTGAGATGCCTCTCCCAACACTCGCCCATTTTTCCACTGAACCCAATCTGTAGTTATCTTTACTTGATCTTAGTCAAAAGGCTAAGAATCAGCTGGAGTTATCTTCAAATAAGCCAAGTCTAGGATCTGTGGGAGTAATAATTAAAGCAACATCCTCCAAGCGCCTACGTGCTTACTAGCAAAATGACACAGGGCACACAACATAGGTATGGGCATTGGCAAAGCATAGCTACTGAGGCCAGGCAGTTAACAGGACTCTCTGGTGAGAGCTAAGCGAACCTTATTGATAGGATAGAGTTATGAGTAAGTGCTGTTCAAACCATTTACAAAGAAAAACACTGAGGATCAGGAAAGCAAAGCAACCTCACCCAAGTACAGAGCAAAGGAGGACACTAGTTTGGACCAGATATCAGAGATACAGCCAGAAGGCAGAGTTCCCCTTGAAAGGGTTTAGAGTCCAGTTTGCAATTTATTTAATGTCTACAATAATGTGTGTGTGTGTGGTTGTTGTTGTTGTTGTTGTTATTTTCCTTTATACTCAACAGCAAATTGAAGACAAAAGTTTTCTATTCTCCAAGGTCTCTGAGTGCATCAATGGGTCACTGGGATTAGAACCCAGCTCCCTCCTTTGGTTTATATTTTCTTCCTCCCTGACCTGACCCTTCTTTATAAATGTACTCCCTGTTAAAATATGACTAAGTAAAATCACTTAAGGTCAAAATGGTCAACCCAACAACTACTTAGAGGTTCAAAATACAAATATTTATGTTGCCAGTAAGTGACAGTATTTCTATTTAAAGTAATTAATTGCTACTGGTCTTAGAAGTGTGCAAACGTTCTTTGGTTTATAATGTTTGTCCAGATTTTTAGACTGGATACAATCCAGACGAGCAGAATCTAAGTTTACTATGAAGGCGTTTCTTCAGCTTTGAAACAAGCTCCATGGAAAACACTCGCAGTTGGCTGGTGTGAACAGGCAGTGTTCCGGGTTCAGAGACTTTCCTTGACAAATGCTCATTCTTCACGGCTGGAAAGTTCAGGACTAAATGGAGAAACTCACGGCAGGTAGAGTCCTGCTGCTTGTTTCCTGAGCTCAAGTCCAAGGTCTCTTGCTTAGTTAAACAGAAAAGAAAGGATAGTTCCTGAGAACTGGACACTATGCTAGGAACTGGGGCTACCAAGGTGAGTAAGGGCTTGCCTGTATTTCAGTTTCCCACCCTCAGGAAGTCTGGGGTCCCATGGCAAAGAGAAACCTGTCTGTGGTCTAACCCTGGGTATTAAAGAGAATGTTGGGTGCCCTTATTTGAAAGTGCTGACAGTGAAATCTTTACTAGTTTTCAGTGCTCCAGATGGAACTCAGGGCCTCAAACATGGTAAGTAAGTCCTTGCTACAAAGTGTCAGGCCTCATACCATAGAATAATTAATATCAGTCTTTAAAGATTCAACTCTGGCTGTTTGGTCTTTCTTGATAGATTCTTTGCAAAACTTTACTATTATTATTATCATTATTATTATTATTTTTTTTTTTAGAGTGTCTCTTGCACAAGTAGCTATCCTTGTGCCACAGAATGCATGATGCATGTCAGAGGACAAACATGAGGCAGGCCCCTCCTTTCACTGTAGGTTATGGGGATAGAAAGAACTCAAGTCATCAGGCTTATGAGGCAAACACCATCTCATGAATCCCTTCAAAAAGCTGCTACATTCACCTAGAAATAAAACAAACCAGCAGCCATAGACTGCACCTTTCACTGAAAGACCTAGAGAGCTTTGGCTAACATTATATAGTCCATGAACAAGATCCTTCTCTATTGTAAAACGCAATTGCTAGTGCCTATAGGTCTTACCATCTGTTCACCTTAGGTGAAGCAAAGTCATTTCCCCAAGACCTCTTTCTTCCCTTTTAGTCCCTTTTAAATATGGACAAGGATAAATCTGCATTCACTGGGAATCTGTTCTGTTCCAGGAGCTTTGGATATATTAACAGATTTAAGTTTCAAAACAATCACTTCGATCGCTAGTACGCAGTCATCATAGTCAAGGGTCACAGAGGCTACACTTTGTCCCTGTCCACTTGACTGATAAGAGAAATAAGCAGGACACAAAACAGAACCATCCAGCCCAAAGTCCATGTGAAGATGGGGCCAGATAGACCTTCTTGCTAAACATAACATGAACAATGCCTCAGTAGATGTTTGTGTACAAGAAAGTCAACTACAAAGCTGTTGAAAGTATATTTAGCCTGAACAAAGACAAGAACCAGGTACTATACAGCTCCAGGCTCTCTGCATTGGCCTCCAGTATGCTTCAACAGTTTGGCTGCAGGAGCTAGGGTACTATACATCAGAACTCTTCTCTGCAACCACATCTGATCTCTCTGACAACTCAGAGGGATCATGTTTTAAGCTCCTGTATTAAAACCCCAGTGAAGATCCAGTTACTTCTTTCTTCTTCCAGTCTATTCATGAAGTTAGTTTCTTTGTTTGTTTTTCAATTTGGTGGTTATTTAATGCATACATGTTTTGCCCGCATGCATGCCCATGCACAATGTGTGTTCCTGGTACCTATGGCAGTCAGAGAAGGAATTGGATGCCCTGGAACTGTAGTTACAGTGTGCTTTAAGCCAGCATGTGGGCATTGGGGGTAGAACCCCAGTCCTTAGCAAGAGTAGTCAGTGGTCTTAACTGCTGAGACATCTCCAGGCCCCATTCAGAAACTCAGGCACATGGGATTGATAGGATTTCATCTCTTACCACTGTCGGGACTGGGTCTGACCCTAGGCAGATCACTTTACCTCTCTTCATTTTTTTACATCATACAACAGGACTTTGTAGAATGATTCTCAGTTTACAGAACTATGGGGGCTGAGATTTGATTTATAAAGTATATCATCACTGCCAGGCTCAGTAAATAATGGTTCTTACTCTTGTATGTGCCAGGGAGCCAACCAACACAAAGCCTTAGTGTCAGAAACCCTTATAAGGAGGAACAAGATGTGATTAGAGTTCTGTCCAGAATCTCCTGAATCAGCCATGGGCTCATTCAGTCACTTGCCAAAGGTAGTCTGATCCCAAGAGAAAGAAAGACCTGCTTATAAAACCCTAAGATTCTAGGGACTTCTGAAAAGTGGGCAAACGGACGGGCCATTGACAGTGGTTAGCAGGACCTGCTCCCCTGATGTCAGGGCCACTGCTGGAGCCCTGCCACACATTCTCAAAGGATCACACAGGGCTTAAGGTCAGCAAGTCCAAAATAAAAGTGAAGAGAAAAACACTGCTTCTTATTTATCCAGTGGTGAAACATGCTCTTGTCAGCATGTGTGTGTCCATCTAAGCACCGATGCCCAGGTGTACAAAAACATCATGCTCACGTGGTGCTAAAATAAATATCGTGGACTGGCAGGACATCAGACACACCTGGAAGGCAGTTCGATAGTCAAAAGTTAAAAGGCAAGCCCACAGGCAGATGTGAGGGAAGAAGGTTGGGGCAAAAACACCACTAGAGCCCCATAGGAGCCAAGCTGTGCTGGCTGGCAAGCCAAAACAGCAGTGGACTACCAGGCACTTTAAGGTAGAGGGTCTAAGTTTAAGGTCACTCTTTGGCAGCCCACACTAAATCTGCTTGCCAGAGATTGTTCTATTTGGCCCATTCAATGCTTAAAATTAGTGTTACCATTTAGTAACAGGCAGTCTCAAATCATATCCAGGTTCCCAACTTCAGAAGCCTATATTCTCCAGGATTCACTGGCGCTCACCATATCCCTGCCACTGAGGCTGTGTAACCCCTGCCACTGAGGCTGTGTTTCCCCTGTCATATTCATCTCACTCATGCTGTGGATTTTTTTATACTTACTTGGTCTCTTTAGTGATTTAAGTTAACTGCTTAGCTCTGTAGAGTCCTGGCTTTCCTATCTCTGCATTAAAGAATAAAGGTGTTTTTACAGTATTGAAGTTACACAAACAGAAACAGCCCTGATTCAACAATGTCTTCCATAGTGAGCACTGGCCACAGCCCATGTGTGAAGGTGGGCTCTGGTACACGTGTATACGTCTCAGCCTTAAATCAAGACGACCTTCCTATGTTTTAAGTTGCCCTCTTTAGGATTACGTAAGGCATAACAAAAGGCAGGTAGTTTTGTAGTTTCACTGCAAGAAAATTGAGGGACCAGTGAAAGGCAAGCCTTTTTTGAACTCTGAAGCCATCAGCAAGATTCCTCTGTAAGTCTTGTGGTGTAGCATGTAGGAGCACCTCCCTTAGTAGCCAGGTAAACAAGGTGTGTCATAATAAATTGCATGGCTATGCAGCAGAAGATATGAGCTACCCTAACCTATACCTGTCTAGGTGATCCTAAATGGTGTTATCATAGAGTTCTATTTTAAAGACAGTAGTTATCTGAAATAAAAACAAAACAGCCTTCACATGCTAGAAGCTCACTGGCCTTAAATAGTAACTAACGGCCAAGTGAGAAGGGACCGATCAGACACCTTGGTATCACCAATCTTGCTCAAAATGGAGTTTGGCACATATCAGTAATACAACAGAATTCTAAAAGCACAGTGATCTTACATATCATCATTCTGTTTACCAGGTGGAGAGACTGAGACCATCATGCTGACATAGTAATTAATTATTCTCCTGGACTAGCCAAGAATCACTGCAGAAAAGAATCCATTTCAGTATCCTTGGAACTGAGAACATTCCCCAGCACTTAGCGAGAGCTGACCAAAGTTTGGAAGAGCTGACTCGTCACCAAATACACCCTAAGACTTGAAGATTCTTTACCTTCCTTCCAAACTTTAATTTCATATGAATCACAGCCAAACCCAGTTCTCCGAACCCAATCACCACAAACACCACATTTCCACAGTGAAGAAGAGACTTGATTCCATTAAGAATTGTTCATGAGGAACCTAACCAGTTTCGGGTGTGGGGTGAGTGGCTTACAGGCAGCATCACCTTAAACTTGATCTTCAGTTCTTTCGGCTTTTCCACAAAGTGAAATTACTGTACATTCTTCTTGAACTCTTAGGGGAAGGCTGTGGAATTCCAATGATTCAGCTGTCATGCCCCACCCCAGCTATCCCAAGGGCGAAGGGATCACTTTCAGTACACCCATAAGATCCTCTTAGGGAATCAAGTGAGAGTAAGCTCATAGATTCTCAGGAGGTAGGTCAGACCCAGAGTTGAAACTAGCTTTGCCACTTAACAATCTACATGATCTTCAGCAAGTTGCTTAATTTCTCTGAGCCGCCCCAGTAAAAGGAAGATGCCAATTCCAGTCTGAGGAGGAAATACGGTATGGTAGGCATTTAACAATTAGTTCTTTCCCCTCCTATACCTGATAATCTTCTAGCCCTGTTTACAAGATGCCAGGCAACTACATTGAGTGGTTTCCTCACTAAAACAGCTGTACTAACAGGGACAGGGGTTCTGTCACCTTGAACTAGGACTGCCACTTGTATTGAGCAAGACTGGAGCGGTTCCAGGGTGCTGTGGATAAGATAACTCTCACTCCAGGAGCACACTCCCTGTTCCCAGCCCTGTCAATGTTCTTTTTGTAAAAGGCAGAAACCTTCAAATCTGACAGCTGCCACCTGCACAAATAATTCACGGATGTAATTTTGTAACCGAATACAGGCCCTGAAAAGCAAAAAGTTTGAAGTTCAAAATAATCGCTTTGACCTTCTGCCTAAAGGCTTACTAATCACACATTAATTTACAGTGGATTTCCTCTCTGTGTGCTGTCTATACAGGTTACACTGTCATTTTAGAAGTATCCAGGGAGTTAAGAGTATCACCAAACACCTGATTAAAATACAACCCCAACATCTCCAGGCATCTGAGGCTTGGTCCATGCCTCATGGAGTCTGCAGAAGGGTACTAGGTAGGCAGAAAAAAAAAATAGGGGAGAAAAGGAAACACCTTACAGAGAAAATTATAGGCCATACAAATTAATAAGACGTGGTCCCTGCCCTGAAAGAATACACTTATAGCCAGTGACATAAATGTCCATGGTGGCACTGGTAAAACGGAAACATGAGGACACCTGCTAGCACATGCCTGCACATAGGTGGCATGCAACTCCTGTTTACTCATTAGCCTTCAAAATGTACAAAGACTTGGCTGTTGTTTCAAAAACAAGCAATAAAACCACAGAAGAGTAACCCCACATCGCTGCTGCATGCCCATCTCCTTCCCAACTTTTGTCCTGAAGGTAAAGATAGAGGGGAGCCTATCTTTTCCTAAAACCTAGATTTTGAAAACTTTCTGCTAATAAGGAGATGAAACTGCCACTTACAGTGTCTTAAACGCAGAATTATCTTATTTGGGGAAAAGGTTTCTAGTTGAATCATCCCTGGGATAACTACACAATGAAACAAGTTGAAACCCAACAGAATCACGGAAGACATTTGTTCTTCATTTGGTCTAGCAAATTAGCTAATCTTCTACCTTCTTTGGGCGTTGGGGGCAGCCAAGTGAGTTTTTTTGGCTGTGCCAGTTCTCTTTCCAAATAATCCTTCTCAAAAGGGATGCTCAGGAGCAAGGTCCCAGAGCAGCACAAGAGGGGACAGCAGAGGTCACCTGACTTTCTGCAGACCAGGGCAGCTGCCATGTTTGTCTCTTAGACTGGAACTGTCAGGAGTGTGTCTCACATAAATAGAAATCTAGGTGCTCTGGGGCTGTCCTTAGTGGACTTCTCCCCACCCTCTCCAGCATGGGGACAACAAAATGTAGGCATTTCGACATCCTAGGGAAAGCTGGCTGTAGTCGCTAACTCCTAGGTGGCTTGCTATAGGAACCCCATTGCTCCAAGAAGGCTCCCCAGCCAAGACTCTCCAGGAGGCCCAAACCCTGTGATGCATTTTTCAGCTGTTGAGAGAAAGGGTTCTTCCTAGGATGTTTCTTCAGTGGTTCTGGAAGCCAGGTCCTTAATCCTTGCAAAGCAGCACAGAGCCAGGTTCCCTCAGAGGGACACAATAATGTCTAGAGTCTTTCTTGCAAATCACGACAGAACAATTCCCTATTTTCTCCTTTACAACCTCTCTCGAGCAGAGGGGAAAGGGGATAGCAAAGCCCAGGGGAGGGAAGGTTCCAGGCTTCTCCAACCCCCTCCTCCCTTATGACCCTACCCACCTGACCCTCTGCTGAAGTTACAAAGCCCCCACTGTTCTTTCTGCCTATCTTTCCCCTCCCAGCAGACCTCCCTCCCCAAACACACACACATACACTTTTTGGAAGGGCAAAACGCCAAATAACGTTATTCCCCTTCACCATGGTATTGCCATGAGAGCCGCCTGGCATGTTTGCTGGAGAAATGGAAGGTTTTTGTGGGGATCACGCCATCCTCCACTACCGTTCTTCCCTTTGTTGGAAATGGACTTGAAAAGAAGGGAAAGGATTCCCAAGTGGAATCTAATTGGTGAGACAAGAAGGGAAATACAAGGCTGCTAGATCAGGGATTGGGGGATGCCGCTGTGCTTCTGGGAGCCAACATGCTCATGCAAATGCCTACAAAGCTCCAAACTCCAGCCTCTCTTTGTTCCCCAAGCACAATGTTGCATTCTATCTGCCATGGGTAGCCTATGAGGATGCGTTGAGAAGGGGAGAGTTTATAGCACAAAGGGAAACCCCCTTCATATCACCTAATCAAAGAATACTATGTCTCAGCCATTGTAAGTCGCTGAAAGAGTAAAAGATGGCCTTGGGGAGGAGATGTTGATTTGGCTTTGTGCTTGTGGAATAAGGTATAATCCTTCCCCCTTTGGATCAGTCAAGGCAATGTGACACCAGACTGGTGAATTCTCTGGACCTTAAGCATCCTCAGCTGCAAAACAGGTCCTGCAGTCTTGAAAGGCTATAGTGGGGATTTCCTGAGTTGTTGAGCTGAGCAGCCAGCCACAGAGCAGGTGTGCTGCTGAGGCTTCTTCCTTCCTCTCCTCTGGAAGCACAAAAGGGATGGGAGCTCTGCCTAGGAGGGGGGCAGGTCCGTGGGAAATAATCCATCTCCTGCTGGTACTGAGAACAAGCTGCATAGGCGGCCTGCTGCTTGTCCATCAAAACGACAGAATGGGTCTCAGGGAATTAATTATTCAACAACCCCCCCCACACACACACACACAAATCCCGTCCAAAGGCACGGTTTGATTCCTTTCAGTACACTGACTATACAAAATACTGAGGGTCCAGTACACTTCAAAAACCTCACAGAAACCCAGGCTGGGCCTTGGCAGGAGTTCCTCGGCCACTGGGTTTTCTGTGTGTGGTTTATAATAACACGCGAGCCTGATGCCAAGTCCTAATCTATTAAGGGACTGCCAATTAGCAGGGGGCTTAGAGAGCTGGGGAGTGGGCCTAATTAGGCTTGCAAACCATTTCTCCCCATTGCCTCTCACAACCTGACACAAGGTACACTAGGCAATTGTTATACATAGAACCTCTCTGTAGCCCTGTGCGCACTGTGTGTTGTTTGTGTTAAGACTCCAGACCCGAAAGCTGGTGCTCTCCTTCCAGTCTGCGCATAAATGGCAGAGGTGGGACTGAAGACGGTTATAACCGGGCAGTGATTCTCAGACGCAGACAGCCACTCTCAGGGCTACTTAATAAAAAGTATTAAATGATAGTGAGATTCTGTGCTCTGCCTAGACCTACTCAAGCACTTAGAATAGCAACCAGAAGATGAGAATGAATTAGTATTCTCTCCCATCCTTTTCTCTTTCCCTCCCTCCCTCCCTCCTTCCCTCCCTTCCTCCTTCCCTCCCTCCCTCCCTCCCTCCCTCCGGCCTTCCAACTCTCTTAGTGCTGGGAACAAATCCAGGTAAGCAAGTGCTCTGCCACTGAGCTGCACCTCCAGATCAAGAATTCTTCTTTTTAATGCAATTCCATCTCAAGGTGAGTTGGTAATCGCTGCTTCTAAAATATAATATGTCACCTTTGGCTAGAAAAGCTATATAAAAATCAAATACATATATTTTCTATATAATGTAGATAACAGTATGGAAACACTGTATACAATTCTAAACTGTGCTGAATGGCAAATATTTACTGAGCAGCTGTTATGTGCTGGAGCTGAGGAGTTAAAACAGATGCTTTAGCCTTCAAGAGCTGCCTTCCCCAGCAGATCACCTGGAAGGACCCCATGAGGACTCAAACCTGAAGTCTCCCCATCTTCTCTTCTGCCTCGGTAGAAACTAAGCTTTCAAATGCTTTACCAAAATATCTTCCAGAAAGAAATAAGAGTGACTCCACCAGACACCAGAGGCTTATTTAGAAGAGGAAGAAAAACCTGAGAAACACATGGCTATGAGACACAGGAGAAAGCACGTGCCTTCTCATGGTCTGGTCTCCACACAGAGTGGGGAATGAAGTTAGAAGGTGTCTGTGGTAGGACAAGCTAGAGGTAGGGTTTGGAGGCCCAAAGTCCTTGGTGATTTAAGGAAGTCCCTTTTCCTCTTTGAGCCTCTGTTATCTAGTGAAGAGAGAAGGCTAGTCAACAGGAGCCTGTCACCCAGCGCCTTCAGTCAAGTTCCTTGTTACACTGTACAACCCAGATGGATATGGGCTAATTGCAGATTTCCTAAGAAATGCCAGCCTCGGTCATCTGTCACCATTCTAAGCTGTTTGATTCATGCAGTTTTCAAACAAGATTGAGTTTTCCCCCCTTCAGGCCTCGTGTTCATTTAATCCGTGTCTTCTCTACAACGCTACATACTCAGCAAGCACATCTAGGGAAGGGTATAGTTAGGCAGGCTGAGTTTAGAAAAGTCAGTCTGGTGGGCAATGCTCTGTAGCAAGGCGAGGTAGAGTCAGCTAGCTCCAGCCAACTGATGTGTAACTAACTAACCATCGCTGAACAGCCTGGGCATTTCACACACATCCCCATCCATCCAGAATGAGATATGTGAAGGCCTATGTCACCACACTCCAGATCCTAGACAGTAGAATTCACATAAACCCGCCCCACTCTCCAAGAGCGTCTGTGATCTGCTCCATCTTCCTCTCACACATTTCTCTACCCTGACTGCTCACATCTCTTACATAGATACCTTTGGGTGACCTTAGCACACAGCACAATTCCTTTCAGGGTACACCTGGGTCTGCATTAGATGTGAACAGCTAGCAGACAAATCTGTCTGCTGGCAAAGAATCCAGAAAGGCAAACACTGGTAGACAGTACCCAAGAATTGGAGGACTCTACAGCCACACACCTGGGGTCTGGCCTTCACCTTTAACAGATCCCTTGACCTCTTGGTGATGGGAGGAATCAGAGAACATGTGGGGATGGTCTGACAGCCTAGCTCACAGAAGGCTCAAGAACCTTCCACAAGACAAACAAGTGTTAGCAGAGAAGCAGGACCATTGTTTATTACAAATGTAGATACTGAATGAAATTTGAGTGACTGAAGATGTCTCTACAAAGTATAGGCTTTGGGGGTAAAATAAATTTGAGTTTAGTGTTTTGATTCACCATTAAGTGAGCTGTATAACCCTCTAGTCCAACTGTAAAATAAGGACAATATGACTAATCTCCAGAGTTGCCAAAGGTTATTATGGAATCCCGAGATGCTAACGTGGTCTGTCTGTGCCTATACCTTAATCCATGGTGATGACTGCTGTTTCTCATGGCTTTCACAAAACACAGTAGGAAGAAAAAAGATGACCCAGGAGGCTTTTTGTCCCTATGATGTAAATAGAACCTTTAAAGCAAGCAATAGTATATACAAAGTAATACAAAGTAATAAAGCAAAACATGAGGCTTTCAACGCTCATTTCAACGTGAAAGAAAGATGGGGGCGGGGCTTAATACTTGACGCAGGTTTGAATGGAATGTCCTTAGAAGTTCCCCAGCTTCCTTATATTGATAGCACCAACTCTGCCCCATAATGCATCTGGTCATTCTTCATTCATTCACTTCTAATAAATCTTAAGCTCTTACACTGAACAAAGCAAAAGGGGGACTCACAGGGATCTGATTCAGGCCCTTCGTTTTCATTAGGGAGCAGTGATTTGCTAGAGAACTGTCAGTGGGAAAGGGCATAGGTGTTTGAGCTCTGTACAACGCCAAGAGACACCACTTGAAAGTTTTGGTTTTAGTCTGAAGTTTCTGTTTTAGGCTGAAACTAAGATGGTGCCATTGCTGCTCCTCCAGGAGGAAGCTGGCTAGGCAGGCACCGTCACTTCTGTTCACCAGCTCTGGCAGGAGTTTCCACCTCCTTGTGAACTGGATGCCCAAGGACCAGGGATGGCTGGGAACATTCATTGTTCATTGCTGTACGGTTTCCCAGCCTTCCCCTGGAACAGACCTGTGTATATCTACAGCACGTATACAGTCTACTAAAATCCTTTATGCAAGAGAAAGAAACAAAAAGCTGGAGAAAGAAAAAGGAAGGAGGGGGAAAGATGATAGGAGGGGGAGGAAGGAGTGGACAAGGAGGAGGAGGGAGGAAGAGGAAAAAACAAGGGCCCATTGGAAATAACTGTTTTTGCATGAAATGTGACCAATCAACAGGGAATTATTAGGATGCCAGATAGTCTGTAGGTCGCTGTATTCATTGGGACTTTCAAAGGAATGGATCTTGCTTACCAACAGGCTTCATAGATGTATGACTGTAATTAAGTTTCAGCTACGCCTAGAACACTGCATTTAACCTGGTTTTTAAAATAGCATCATAGTGCAGGTCAAAATCAGTTTCATTTAAAATAACCATCAAACACAGTCTCACATCAATCAAATTAGAATCAAAAGAGACATCAGTTTCCCCTTACTCGGCCTTTCAATTCACAAGTAGGACACAGGATAAAAAAAGTACCACATCAGAGGCAGACACACCTAAAGTCAAATCAGAGACTCCTTCCCTGTCTCCCACTTCCTTACATATATATGAAGGGAGGTTATAGGTTGAAGTGTATCCCCACCCAGAATTCCTAAGTTGAAGTGCTTAGAGTGTGAACTAATTTAGACAGAGTCTCTCTAGACTGTCAAGTTAAACTGACGTCACTGGGGTGAGTCCAGGAAAATCTGTGTCCTTAGCAATGAGGAATTTGTACAGGGGACATGCTTACAGGTGGATCACAGGAAATGGGAATAGCCATAGACAAGACAATGCAATATGCTTAGAACAGCAGACCCTTCCCTCACAACCTCAGAATGAACCACCGTGCACCTTCCCTCACACCCAGAGCTGTGAGACAACACATTTCTGTCACTTAAACTGCCTGATTTGTTCCTTAGTACAGTAGCCGTAGCAATCTATACAGGGAGAAAAGAATTGACCCCAGGGAGTTTGTCTGGGGAGCATAGGAAACAACTGAACATGGCAGGGAAAGACCTGTGTGGAGTTAACGGTGACCCTCAACTCCAGGGCTATGTGCACTTAACGGTGGTGACGCTCAGCTCCAATACTGTCAAGTGATTGGATGAAGTAAAGATCGTTTTAATCGTCAACATAGAAAAACAAATGCACATGTGCTTAATTAATTGAAAAGAAATTAAATAAAAAGGACATATGCCAAGATGCCAGCATTGTACTGAATGGCAGACTGTGGAATCTTTCTTTTCTAAATTTTGGCTGACATCAATAATGGAAAATAAGTTTAGATGAACAGTTAAAAGTACAAGTTGGTGGCAGGAAAAAAAACCCAGATAGTTTCAATTTTATTCTACTTTTATTGAGCAACTCATGTATCCTTGTATTAGGATTCTCTCAGACTTACTTGTCAGGGTTTTCTAGAACCCTGTGTTTCTTATGAATGCTTCTCTATTTATACACAGAACTAAGGCTTTTTCTCTGAATTTTACTGTCGTGCAAATACTGTAGTTAAGTTCTGTGCATGACCTCTAAACACAAACACAGTTGAAAACCCTTCTTGAATGTCTCAGTTAGCCAGTCAGCTGCTGGGGGATCTCTGATCAGGTGCAACCAAGGTCCATGTGCTTCCTATGGTATCCATCCCCACTGCAGAACAATGCATTCCTGTGTCTCCCAGCAACACTGATCTCATGCTGGGTACCTGTTTGCAGATTCTAGGCTCCTGTACCTCCAGTCTTTGGATGCTTTCAATCTGAGAGCTCATGTACCCATTTGCTCAGAAAACTGATACATGTTTAGAGAATGGAGGAAACACGTAACAATTCTTCATTTAAGAATATTTGTACCTTCTTGCCTGGGCCCCGTCTGTTCAGCAGAATCAGTTTTTAAATGTGTAAACAAAGAAAACTATTACTCCTCTTTGGAGTAGTCCTTTACTTGACTCCGGTTCTCCAGGTGTGTGTCCTGTTGCCATTGCTTCGGACAAACCCACCCGTAGTTATTTCTTAGTTATTCCTATTGTTTGTCCCCTTCTGCCAGCATCTTACCACAAAGTTGACAGGAAGTGGGTCTTTTCTGGTCAAAGGAGTTTCGGCTATATAAGTAAAGTTCATAGATGCGTGCGCGTGTGGGTGCATGCGCACACATGTACACACACACACCCCATCACACACACTGAGGGGACTAGCACTACTCACGGAGTTAATCTCAGTGCACTGGGCCTGCTAGTATCTCTGTTAGTTGGCTTGCTGTCTGTTAGGATGTCTGTGTTAATGAGCATTAGAAGTCTTATTTTCAGGAAGACTAGATGCAAAACCCAGTCAGGAGGCAGGAGCTGGCTGGGTGGGGCTGTGAACACTTGCACTGGGGAGTGCTATTCCAGAACTCGGTCTCCATACCTTATGGTTCTCACCACCCTACTCCACTCCCAACCCTGGCCTGGAATTGTGTTTTGTAAATTTTGCAGCCACATTGGCCTAGCCTAAAGCAGACAGCCAATAAATACTGAGTGATATGGTGGCGGGGATGAATGCACTGATCACAGTGATGGCTTTGGGCCTTGTGAGGAAATCTCTGATCTCCTGGTGAGATACCCTTACTAAACAGGCAATATCCATGGGCCTTTATGGATCGCTCCCCTTTCTGGTCAAAGACAGAGGGTGTTGTCAAGTCCAGGTTTTACAGACTGTCCAGACTTGGCTGGCAGAGGACAGGTAGCCTCTGAAACCAACTTTCCAGGGTTTCAGCAGAACCCCTTACTGTATGGGGAAACTTTATACTTCCTCCCTTGATCGCCTGAGTCCCTCTTCTCGGCAAGTCCCAGGGCACTCTTCCAATCCCACAGTGCTCTGTGCCGAAGCCAAGCCCCAGTTTCCAGCCTCAAAGGGCCCTTTGTTTAGGCTCTCTTTCCCAATCAGCATATCCTGAGCTTGAACCCCTAGCTTTTGAGAACTCAGAAGCCTTGGCAGTAGAGGACTTGCCAGCAGGTTTGCGGCCCTTAGCAGCTCTCACAAGCCTCAGTGTGAGGGAATGTCTTTAGCTAAGAAACACTTTTCATGAGAGGGAGGGGAGGGAGTATTATTTTAAGAGTTGCAAAAACAACTTCAAATCGACTCTTTAGTCTTTAATTGCTACCAGAAGACTGAGAACTTCTTGTTCTCTCATACTTAATTAAGAAGATAGTTTTAATCAACTTTAAATGATATTGGTTAATATGCTCTGCTCAATCTCTCAGGCAGGTTTTGCATCAGAACACTGGAATGCACTAAAGACAAATTTCCAACATGGTCTCCCCACCTGGAAAACACCTTCAGCCAGGGCAGATGGAAAGTAGCTGCATCTGCACAGCTGCCACTCAACTCTCTGGGAGGTTCCAGAGCACTCTGCAGAGGTCAGACAGGCTGAATCCAAGGCACGCTCTGAGTACACATGCTGCAAATTCAGCAGGCACTCTCCACATTTATTTCTTCTAAAGCTTGCCAATCATCTAGGACACCCAGCAGGACCCAAACACTTCTGGGGGCAGGGTACACTAGTATCAAAGAAGCTACTGTCTCTAGGCACCTTCCAATCTCCTGACAGCCTGAGAGGTAGAAATTACTGTCCCATTTCATAGATGGAAACAGTAGTTTGGAGAGGTCATTTATAAGCTAGCAACCAACAGGTCCAAGATTTGAACCCAGAACAGCCTGACTCTAAGACTTATCTTTCTATTGTGGCACACAGCCTCTTAAGGTTTAGAACTTCCTGACTAGCTAGGGGAACTATGATGGGGAAACTGTCATCTGTCCTCTTCAGTGACAGTGTTTAGAGATTCAGGATCAGAACTCCAGTAAATCAACAGTATCTTGGGAATACAAGGTTTTTAGTCCCTGATGGCATCTACATATATTAGAGACTACATGGCAAGGAAATGTAGACATGATTGTGAATGATTTAAGGTCACTAACTAGCACCAGGGCTGGCAAGGCTTGAGTCTTGATGCTTAAGTGTCTAAGCTGAACGGTGATGGCGTAGGGTGTGAGTGCCTTCAGAATGGGTTCTCCTTCTACAGCCTGATGAAGGAAAAACCATGGGAACAAAGGTCAGACAGAGAGCTGCATGTTGTTTCTTTAGAAGAAGTAAGGACAACACATGAAGGTAGACCTCAACTAGAACAACTGTGCAGTCAAAACAAGGCCGGCAAGAGCCCAGACTCTTGGTTGTGGGTGTGGTGGGTGTGTCGGGGAAGCAGATTATGAAGAGATGGTGAATCAGGGACATTCCTCCTGGAAAATAATTTTATTTGAAGAATTTCTTTTCTTTCCTTCCTTCTTTCCTTCCTTCCTTTCTTTTTTTTTGGAGGGGGGGGGGTTGAGACGAGGTTTCTCTTTATAGCCCTGGCTGTCCTGAATTCACTCTGTAGACCAGGCTGGCTTTGAACTCAGAAATCCGCCTGCCTCTGCCTCCCAAGTGCTGGGATTAAAGGCATGTGCCACCACTGCCCCTAGGAATTTCTTTAACAGTATTACTGTGCATTGGGATGCTATGTTAAGGTTTCCAGGACTCTATAGACCACTGACACATGAGATCAATATCTAATTTACAAAATAACCAAATCTAGAGTTTAAAGAGATGTTTAAAACTATGTTTCCCCTTGTAGATTTAACCTTGAATCTGTTTGTCTAAGTTTTTTTTTTTTCCTCTAGAATCTGAGTCCTCTAACTTCTCAGAGTACAGTTTTCCAATCTATAAAGTAAGGGTGGGGAAAGGGAGAGTTCTTGATGCTTCAGTCCTCTATCTTAGACATCCTAAGACTATCCTAAAGAGTGGCCATTGAAACTGGGATGATCAGAGGCAGCATTGTGCTAAAACGGCTTTGTCAGTGTGGCCCTCTCCTTGATAAATAGCAACATTACTTACTGTCCTTAGCATTCTTTCTCCAACCCCCCTGTCCAATATAGGGTTAATAAACCCTCGTGTCTGTTACTTTTACACAGAAGACATGGTGTATTCCTGTTGCCACACCTGCCCAGCATCTGCTCAAAAAAATACAAGAGGCAGAGGCCACGTCCCCTTCATCATTAGATCATTAAATCTCCAAAGCTAGTATAGTTCTGGCCATATTCACTGAAAGGACCTATCTTGCATTGTTTAATAGAACAGTTTCCCAGAGGAAATACCCAGATACAGAAAAGGAACCAGAAGATGCCTCACACCGGGAAAGTTAACAGTCAAGAGCAAGGGAAAGTGACTTGACCAAAGTGGCCCAGTAAGTTAGCCACGGTCAGGACATGAACAAGATAACTGTTTGTCTCCCAGCTCGGGTCTCATTTCTCTACTGTTTTTTGCAGCCAGTGATGTAACTCTACAGTGGAGGGGCTGCCCATCATGTGTGAGAGCCTGAGGTAAATCCCTGCAGTACAAGAAAAGCATTTTATTTATTTATTTATTTATTTATTTATTCATTCACTCTCTCTCACTTTTCCTCTTCTTGTTAGAAGCCTTCTGTAAGGTAAGGCTAGTATGAAGTAGGTGAAACTTTTCTTTCTTTAAAGCCATCATGGTTAGCGCAAATTCATTTTTGTTGACCAAGTTTACCACATTATAAGATAATATCAAAGCTAAGGTTAAAAACCTAAGTTGTCTTAAGCTAGATGCACACCCCTACTCTTAGATTCCTTAGACTACTATGGGCTGTTACCAACTCTAGACAGTTTTTTCCCATTTCATCACGATGACTTGCAGGAAGCAGGTTTTAAGCAGTACTTACCTTATAATTACACTTAATAATGCATCTATTTATAGAACAAAAAAAATACCTTGAGATTGTAGAATTATATGAAACAAAACTTTTATTGTCCTCTTTGTCTTTATGTCCTTACTGTCTAGAATATCTTTTTTATTTATATATTTTTCAATTAAGTTGGTATGCTGTATTATAAAAGAAACTCCAGGCCGGGCGGTGGTGGCGCACACCTTTAATCCCAGCACTTGGGAGGCAGAGGCAAGTGGATTTCTGAGTTCAAGGTCAGCCTGGTCTACAGAGTGAGTTCCAGAACAGCCAAGGCTACGCAGAGAAACCCTGTCTCGAAAAACAAAACAAAACAAAACAAAACAAAAGATTTAATAAGATGGTACAATAGTACAAGGCAAATCCATTTTTTACAATTTGATTTTTTATCATTAGAAAGATTTACTCAAATCGGCAGCGGGGGGGGGGGTGGGGGTGGGGGTGGGGTGGGGTGTTGGACTCTGCCCTGAGAAAAATCAAGGAATGCGTGAGAGCTTGACTACCAAGAACAGGGTAGCACATTCCTAACTAGGAGGAAGAGTGACAAAGTTTGGAGAAGGCTGGAAAAGTCATCAAATGTATGCGTCTGAGGCCCAAGTGTGCATGAAAGGGAGGCAGAGATGGGAAGGAAGGAATGGAGGAGGAAGGGAAGATAAAGGCCAAAGTAGAACCAAATTCCAAAGGGTCTCAAGCATGTGAGAGCTGTACTCTACAGACATGGGAACGGTGCTCTGAGGAAAGGGCGTTCAGAACTGTCATTTGGAAGAACAACTCTTGAGTACATACTGCCCAAGGACACCTATGGATTGCCACCTGGAGATTCAATCTGCAGGGACATTTTCCCTCATCTGGTAATAGCTTGTACTCGATGCACAGCTGTAGAAATGGGGAGAGTAGAGAGAAAAGGGCACATTCAGACTGCATTCGCATCACAAGTATTAATTAAAAGTTTCAAAGTATTTCCTGCTCACATGGCACGCCATCTGTCGCAACAATTCCTCCTCATTTTTATCTGTTCACCAAATGACAGCAATTTGTCTAAGGTTCCCCAGCAAATACCACAAGCATTGAGCCCAAACAGAAAGAAGCTGCCTCTCAGACCTTTATTCCTATCGTTTCATTAAAGTATCACCCCAAAACACTGGCTGTGCTCCTCCACCAATGCTGTCTGTCTGTCTTCTTACTTGCTCCTTCAAGGCAGGCTCTACCTTCTCAGTGTATTTCCCTGGATCTTCCACAGCACACTGTCTTTATCTCAAATAAACAAAGGGAGAAGAGAAGATAGCTGGCCAAGCTCAGGAACGTTCTCTGTGGTGGCTTTTGGACAATGGAGAATGGTGGATGAGCCAGGGATTCCCTTTCCCAATTGCCTTGTGGGTATTTCCTGCTCGTCCATTAGTGGTGCAGGAAGAACCCTGCTACCAGTTCTACGGAGCCCATTGATGGCTATACTGCTCTGCAAAGCTGCTCTGCATTTTAAGTGTGAGGGATGTGTGCAAACGGGACTGCTTGCAGCCCTATTTAACTTTACCATGGGTCTGTGTTTGTCAAAGCTCTATGCCAACCCCCTCAGAAAGAAATGTCACAAAACTTCTTTTAGGGAGGGTAAAAAGACCTACTTTATACACTTGGTCTCATGCTAATCAGGGCACCATTGAAATCCCAGCTGAATAGGAGCCCTACAATAGCCTGGGAAACACGAGGTGGTCTTTCCAAAATGCTGGCTGCTTCAGTCAAAGCATTTCACTCCCTGGCTTTTTAACTCCTCAGGAGAAGATGGATAAGAAGGGGAATTAACACTGGGATCAGAAACTGCTATTCCTATGCAGAAAAGTCACCCCACTTCTGCGGGACACTAGTCGGGCTTCTCTGACCCTTTCTTCTAAGGCATCTGAAGCTGCTGCTCTCTTCAGTATATGGGTAATGGTAGTGGACACAGGGTCCAGCGGCCAGCTAAAGAGAGATTCTAAAATGGCACTTTCCTGGGAATCTTAGTAAATGATTTCTGCTAGAGATTAACTGGTTGAATTATTATTGCAGCGTGTCACCAGCCTCTAATAAGAATTGAGACTGGTCCTGCTTTCTGGAAAAAAAAAAGCCCACTGAAATGAATGCCAGCCTCCTCCTCCACAGGGTTGTTATGAAATTCAAGTAAGTTAATAATGCATGAAGTGCCTTAGTGCACAGCTTGCCACATAATGAGGATTCAGATAAGTCCATGCCCTTCCAGCTTGGAGGTCAGAGTCTCACCTCTATTCTCTTAAGAATTTATATAGGAACAGGAAATACTGACATGGGTAGAAGGTTTTAAACCCCAAATCAAACTTAAATACTTTATAGGACCTGATAATTTTAAGACATTCTGACTGGTTCACTTTACTCATAGGCTTGTTAATGAAAATCAAAATGCCAGCCTTTACTCTCGGAGGGAAAAGGGTAGGCTGTTGGTCTCAAGGCCTGCCACACTCAATCTCTCTGAACAGCAGCTGCCTCACCAACGCACAGCATCAATTAGAGAACTCTGGCTCCTTCGGGGCTGTAAGAGCTGGTGGGATGGTGATACACCTGACCACAGGGTAAGTATTCAAAAACATCTGCTGTCCTAGCCTCCTCCAGCTGACAGAAGACAATGTTACTCCAGGTGTCATGAGTGGATTTTGTTGTTTGCTTGGGGGGTGGGGTGGAGCAGGGTGGGGCAGAGCTATGGAGATCCACAGTGAGAAAAACTGAATATCTAAATACAGACTCTTGGATGTACATGTTGTCATCTGGAAGAATAAGTCAGAAAAAGATTGCTAATTGATAATAAATCTTCAGTTATTATCAATAATAATAACTTCAGTTTCACAGTTGGGACAGGCACAACTGCAAATGATCAGTTTTAAGACAAACTCATAATGGAGTTTCTTAGCTCCATCAATGGACTTGGGAAAATTGAATCTAAAATACAGGACAGCTTATTTCCCCCAGGGATGGAGAGCCCTATCCTGTCAATGCTTTGACCCAAGATGTATATTTTATTTTCCCAGCCAGTCCCTAGGAACTCTGCACTCCTACAATGCCTCAAGTTCAGGCCTTTCAAAGGAGTCCTTCACAAAGGTGCTAGGAGCCCACCAGCCCCCCTGCCAGGCCGTTGGAATTGCTCTCTAAATAGATTTCAATGAGAAGCCCCTAAACAAAAGACTCTCTAGTAAGTTGGTAACACCTTTGGAAATATTTTTAAAGTCTCAGCTTCCTAGAAGTTCCTCCTCCTGAGCTCAGTGTGTGCAGTTGGTGCAGAACAAAGCTCCACGCATTTAATCAAAACAGCCGCTAAGGGCAAGATGTCAGCAAATGCAAAGATGAGAAATGATGTGTTAGGCTGTTCCTCCCTAGAAGCCTACAGAGGCCAAATTGACCAAAACAGCCCCTTTGGGCAAGTGTCTAATGAAATGGGCTGTGCGGCTGAGAAACATTTCTGCCACTTCCTGTCGGTGGTTGCTAACTTTGTAACAATGTGGGTCATTTGTGGGGAGGAGGGCAAGCGGAGAAGTTCTATTTACTACGTTTAATGAACGAGCTGCATCCGCAGACACTAACCAGAGAAGCTCAAAATTTACCACCACAGCAGATTGAACCCAGGCACAAAAAGGGTCACTAACTGAGTGGCCATTATTGCTGCCTGGTGGGAGCCACACGGGGGCTCTAGTTCAAGGCCCTCCCGCCCCTTACTGAGCCTCCCCATAGGACTGACTCCAGGATCCAGTATTTTCCCCTCCTCAGTACTGGGATTTGGCTCCCCTTCAAGGTATGAGCACTTCCAGCAGATCCCTGGATGCTTCTCCTTCTTACCCTCTCCCCCATTACTTCTAAAAATATTATCCTTCATTCTCTATGTTTGCTAGCCTAAGCATGGAGAATATCAATTTCATCTCCTAGTAGACAAAATTAAGGAGCAAGCCCATAGGCAACTGACAGGTGTCACTCAAATAGTGAATTCAGAATGCTGATGCACGGGCTAGTCTTGGTAGATGCTGAGGCTTAAAAACAAACTAATTGAAATTCTTTTATATTTACATATGTTTTGTCTGCATGTATGTCTGTGTACCGTGTGTTTGCAATACTCACAGAGGCCAGAAGAGGGTTTTGGACCTCCATGCCCCCACCCTGCTCCCAGGACTGGAGTCATAGACAGTGAGCCACCATGTTGGTGGTAGGAACTGAACATAGGAGCCCTGCAAGAGCAGCCAGTGCTCTTAATCAATGAACTATATCTCTCTAGCCCAGGATGGTGAAGCTTTAAGTTAGTCCTTGAGAGTCTGTTGTTAGTAAAAGTACAGTATAGAGGTATCCAAACAACCATAGGATATATCATAGTTGCCTTTTCTGACCTTAATGGGTTCAGGGTAAGAATCACAAATGTAACTCGCTTTGGACAACTTGGTCTCTCCAGACTGCTTACTGATAGAAGAGCAGGCTTGGGGTAGGAGGGGGAAGAGAGGGCTTCAGCAATACATAAGGAGGAGATGGAGCAGTGAATACCAGCCTCAACAGTTGGACTCCCATCCCAATTCTGGAACACTCTTACCATTTTCAACCTCTCTGAACTTCAGCTCTATAAAGCAAAGATAAAAGTGACTGGAACCTTACAGGCTCCTTGGAAAACGTAATCGGAACACATGTACAGCGTTTAATGTGGTGAGAGGCCCACAGCTAAAGCCCAAAGCATGTAAGTAACTGTCATCACTTTGTCAAGCTCCTGTCCAAATTCCTGTAAACACTAGCTGAGTGAGCTGTGTGCATCCACTCACCCTCTCTGAGCTGAGGACCTGGTGATCAGCTCTTGCTTTATTCTGTTTATGGAGATATGGAAGCACCATGGAAAGCGGCTAACCTTAGTGAGGATTCTCTCCCCTTCGCCCTCATAAAACATCCCCGTCCCACACGTTGACCACTTCATGCTTCGAGCATTTTAGCATGAGGAGCCATCTAACTCAAAGCCTTGCGAGTACCTTATCCTTTTTCATTTTAATATTCTCTTGATGTCCAGTCTAAGAGATAGGAAATCATTTTAATCATAAAATGGTGATTTAAACTTACCAGGAACTAAACACATTTATATGATGTGGCCTTAAGGCTGAATTGACTAAGTTCCAGGAACATACAGGTCTTAATATTTGTACTTCTAAACAGTTTTTAAGGTACTCTGAAGTGGTTTTTGTTTGTTTCCGCTTAGAAAGTTCACAATCTGTACACTCCACTCGGCTCTGTGGGTGTTACTCAGCACTTGGCCCTAGCTGACACCCAGACTCTGTTTCTCAGTCAGAATACTGCTCTCTGCTCACTCACCCTAAACTTATGACACCACTTAGAAGATCAAAAAATCTGTTCCTTTGTGGAAAATGCCCTTAAGAACAAAATAATTGTGCAGTGAGTTCACAAGTATCCTAATTCCTAAGACATTGTATTTTTTTTCTTATATGTTTTAATTAATGTGGCACAGGCATGATGGAAATAATTTGGGAGTTCCTCGAAAAGTCAAACATCTGATATATGATCAAGCAATTTCACTCTTAAATACAGAGATCCAAGAGATCCAGAGATACAAGGGCCTTCTTCCTATTCATAGTACCTCAAATGGGAATACCCCAGTGAGCCATTAAATAATAAATCTATAAACAAAATGTGGTTTAACCATACAGTGAGATATTATCGGGCAATAAAAATAAATGAAGTACTTCTGATACATGTTACAATGTGGATGGGACTTTAAAACTTGAAGAAGGAGGAGGAGAGGAATAGAAGATGATGCAGCTACAAATGACCACATGACATACTGTTAATTTAAGTAACACGACCAGATTCTCTATGGGAGAAAAAAGTGATTAATGGTCATTAAGACCTGGGATGGGGAATAGGTAAAGATCGATTTCCTTTTACAGGGCTAAGTTCTAAAGTTAGTTATGGTAATAATTGTCTAATTCTGTGACTACAATAAAACCCAGTGAATTAGGTGCCTTAAATGGCTGCCTCATATGGTATTGTGAATTATAATCTCAACACAGTTGTTTCTAGAATGTTTTTATAACACAAGATATACCTGTACACAAAACCAGGACAACTTTCAGTTGACTCCTTTCAAGGGGCTTTTAAGGACATTTTAAGTCCTAGGCGGATGACCTACCATCTCAGTTTTACTGTGGGTGACATACATGAAGAAGCACCTACTAGTCATACGACAAGGCTTTCTTCTA
The DNA here is from genome assembly GCF_004785775.1 of Grammomys surdaster. NCBI lineage: Eukaryota > Metazoa > Chordata > Mammalia > Rodentia > Muridae > Grammomys > Grammomys surdaster. Next base: position 13,674,974 of record NW_021604579.1, read on the forward strand.
TAGGTATCGCACATAGAGTGTTGAACAGGGGGCTGACCTCACCATAGTTCCTAGGCTCCCAGCCAGAAGACCAATAGATAACTGTGCTAGCTTTGTCACATCTTCTCCTGCGTGTCCCCAAGGGCCCTAGGTTCAGAGCACTCACTTGCCTCAGTTCCCCCAACCCTCCAAGCCAGAGATCTCTCTCCCAAGCCTGAATTAGATTAAGTATTATTAATAATTAATTAATAGCTTAATTTATTTTAGCTATAAATTAAATATAAAATTATAACTTATAGTAATCTTAAAGACCTCTGTAGAACTCTTCTAACTTTTCCTTCTACTCTAAAGGGACCTTACATTTGTAAAACAGTGTAGCCACCACAAAACAAAGTAGAAATTTCCCTCAAATTTAGAGTTACTCTATAACTTAGCAGTTCCTCAAGAATACAGTTGCTCGATAAATGGAAATATCCATAGTCAAGGGAAAGCAAAACCCAAAGATAAAACTCCCTTTGTTCTAATGGTCCTCTACAATGATGTCCAAGGTTCTCAGCTGTCTGCCATTTTCAGCCCCTCTGGCCTCCTCTCTCCCTGGTCCCTCACGATGTAAACAGACCACATTACACCTCAACTTCCACCCAAGGGCTTCCCAAATATATTTCTTTTCCCCTGCAATTCCCTCCCCTCTACAGCCCCTTGTCCCCTTTTTGGCTTCAGGGCTATTATTTTTCCCCTGGGACTCAGTTTCATTCCTTTCCCTCCATCTCGCCCCACTGCGTTTACATTAGTCCTCCTTTAAGGGTCCCATGTCATCATTAACCAAAGGCTATTTTCCCTTCACCAACCCGGGAATTCCTTTTGGGTAAGCCTAGTGCACTTTGCCCATAGCAGTTGCTCCAGGAACATCTGTAGAAGAGAAGATTTGAAAGGCAGTGCAAACACAGACTTGATCAAATCCCCTCTCTAGAAATTATACAGATTTACTCTGTAAACTAATTGGAGTGGGGGTGGGGCAGCTATAAAGACAGCATCAGTGAGAATAGCTTCCTTCGTGGTGTGTAATTGCATATTCTGCACTTTAGGGACACATATACAGGAACCAACACATACTGCTTGTTATGACAAAGCATTTATGCTGATTTGCATTTCTCTGCAAAACTCACCAGGCCTATAATTTTGTTAATTTGTGACAAACCTCAAAAACACACCATCAATACCCTGATTACAATATGTACTTTGAAAGCACACAAAAATCAACTATCTTTCAGAGGCCTGCCTGTGGGCCCCGCCCTTACCCATATTGTTTGCTATGTTTTACTTTTGGGGCTATCAGAGCGTATCATCACTTATACATTCACCTGGACTCAAGTGAAGAATAGTACCAAGAGGACATTCAAAGACATGGCCTCCCTGGGTTTTGAGTGTTAGCACTTCCAGTCAGCGTGTGATCTTCAGAAAATTTAGTCCCGGACTCTGTTTCATCGATCAGCTGTGGAGAACGACTTCTACCTCAAGAATTGTTCAGAGGCATTTTTAAAAGCCCAAGCTTTGAAGACGTGAGCTCCTTTTCTGTTCTCCTGTGGTACATTATAAATGGTGATGTCTGTCCAAGCTCAAATCACTAAGCAGTGAGCTGAGGTAGGAGGAGCCGCACCTTCTAGACCCAGTACCAGCTTTAAGGAAGAGAACAGATCAAAACCTGTTTAGTTTTCCTAACTCACACCAGGAGTCTCTGGCCTCATAGTGATTTGGACTAAAAGTGAAACCTGTTTGTCTTGTTCCTCTTTTGACTAACATAGGCAAGGGAAATAATAGAAGACTCTCAGAGCAGTGCCACATGAAAGGTATCCAGTATTGAACACCAATATCAGAAAGGCAAGACCTTGTTTCTCCTCCTGCTCTTTCACAGTCCCTTGGCAATAACTAGCCAGTCCAGGCCTCTGGACACAAGTGAGCAGGACATCAGGTT
>NW_021604579.1:13677324-13678337 GCF_004785775.1 Grammomys surdaster
GGGAGGGAGGGAGGGAGGGAAGGAAGGAGAGAGGGAGGGAGAGAGGGAGGGAGAGAGAGCGAGAGAGAGAGAACACATCCCAGCCTCTCACTGGGAAGCCTAGGCTTTTCTTTCAGGCTCTGCACTATTTGCTCACTCTTTCAGAAAGAGCTATTTTTCTGATTGAGATTAAACATATAATAACATTGGTAGCCATGAATCTAGCTAGGCCAGGAAGATTTGTTTTATTAACCATCCACAGAGAGGCTGCGGCCACCTTGAACCGATACACAGTTCAAGTTCAGTTAGGTTCAACTGCCTACTCTACTGTCAAGTATGGTCTTTAAGGCTCCTGTGCTCTGACTGGAGTCCTGTAGAACAGGTCACACACATTCGGACTTTACTAGAATTGATGGAACTAAAAGAGTGCATCTTCCCTGGGCTGCACTGAAGAGCGAGCAGTGAGGGAGAATGAACAGCCCTGGGACGGGTGCTGAGCAAGAGGAACTGCTCTGGGCCACAGCTTCCGCAGCTTAGCATCATTGTCTAACCCACAAGATCAGCCTGGATAAATAGCAGAGAACACCATTCCTTAACAAGCAAAGAGCATCCAGGAAACAAGCATTTCACTTATTTGCAAGGACTTGTATTCTTTCCAGTCAGGCTTTCCCTGCACTGCCCCAGGACAAAAAGAAGTGTAAGATCTAAAATGGGTCATTTGTCCAAATCCTCTCCATCCTTCCTAGGAGAGCTGGGGGATGGTGGTGGTATGGTGGTGGTGGTGGTTATTTATTCGTTTTCTTCTCTTTCAATGATATGGACCATCTCTTTTCCAAAGGAGGAGAATATCAGCCACCAAAGGTGATCAAGGCACCTTCTCTCTGTCTCCCCAGACAGGTCAGAAACCTGCCCCAATTTCTTCAGCTAATGGAAACCACTCGTGACCACTCTGCAAGCTTTTCTCCCTCAGATGCTTTCCCTTTAATTGGAAGGAAGGAAGGAAGGAAGGAAGGAAGGAAGGAAGGAAGGAAGGA
>NW_021604579.1:13678347-13709555 GCF_004785775.1 Grammomys surdaster
GGAAGGAAGGAAGGAAGGAAGGAAGGAAGGAAGGAAGGAAGGAAGGAAGGAGAAAAAAAGAAGGGCTTTATCACAGAGCCCTGGAGGGATAAGGAAAGAGGAGGAACTGAGGCCGGTATCGTTACTAATAAAGACAGTGGAAACTGGCCCCTGACAGCAAGAACACACTTGTGAACTTTGCACATTCAATCTCTCACCTCAGCTGCAGGCCACAGGCCATAGCCTGTCACTACTTCCCTGATTTTACAAATGAGGAAGCCGAAGCCAGGAAAGGTCAAATGCCATTTGTCCAAATCACACCTGTGGGTGTTAGTTTATGTTCCCTGCAGTCCCAACCGAAGAGACTCCACAATCTCTATCATTTTCCTAAGACTTTGTCGAGTTAACTTTGATCTACTCAAGCCCCCACTTAGCAACCCAGTGTACTCCTGTCTCAGCTCTCACTCACATAAACTTCCCAGCTCGGAAGAGAGAGAGACGCACGGCCAACAACAAGCCGCAAACACCTACAGCCTATCAGTACAAGTGCTGGAACATTCAGTGCAGAGACAAAAAGCCCACTACATAATTCAATTGCCCTGAGGACATCAAGTGTGACACAATATAGTGATTCTAAAACAGGCCTGATAAGAATCAGCCAAAGGTTTTTATGAAAATACAGAATGCCAGCTTCTGCCCCAAGCCCCCTGGGGAAAACTTAGAATCTGTATTTCACACCAGACAGATGTCACATCAGGTGAGTTTATTAAACGTGGACATGAGAGGCACTCTCCACATTACTCCTCAAATGCTGTGTAGAATTGAACTGACACACGAGGTGGGGTTTCTCCAAAAATATTACTGCCCGCACGAAGAAGAAGAAGTCCTTGACTAGAGTTTCATCAGCACCATGCTGTGACCAGCTGGGCTTTGCCAGCCCAGACAACTGCACAGGAAGGGGTAAAGAATCTCAAATTGACAAGCAGGCAAAGGGCTAAAAATGGAAGGGCCACCAACTTCAGTTTCAGTATTCTCCCACCCAGGTGGCTACCTCCAAGATATCTTTTAGGATTTTAAGGGAGGGGAAAAAAAAAGAAAGAGAGGATGGATGAGTGGGACAGCAATTCTGGACAGTAAGAAAACTGAGTTTGTCTACCATGCTAGAAAAAAGCCTACTAAGTGCAGGCCACCTTCATGGTCATTACAATGCATGCAGGAGAGTTGGCCAGGTCGTTCAACAGCGGATTCAAGAAAATGTTCCTATAGTGTGTGGTTCAACATAGTACATTAAGTTATGAAAACCAACACTGCTTCACTGAGTTACTTAAAACATGCCTTAAATGCAATAAGCAAGCAAGGGAACATGTTCGGCACCTGCTGTGCTTGTATAGTTGTTTGCATCTGATTGATCTAAATTTCAGAGAGAAAGTCAAAGGAAACATTCAGCCAAGGGGTGGGCGGCTACCCAGTTACCACCAACTTAGGCTAATTTTCATCATTGTCTTTGGTCAAATTTGAGTGTCTATAGCACATCTGCCAGGATATTCACAAAACTGTGAAGAGCTAGGAGTGCAAAATGATTAGTCTCTCTCCTTTGCTATCATAGTAAGAAATCTATGTCCAGAAAGTAAGTTCGCCCAAGTCATACAGTGAGTAGTCAGTACACAATCAGAACTCACACCTCTGGGCTTCCCATTTTTGCTGCAGTTCCTAGAAAAAAATAAAGAAATGTTTTCTTCCTATGAGATCTGGGTCCCAGTGCATTGGACAGTGGCCTGGGATTTTAGACATAACTTACTCAATAAGCCATTTTGCAGTGGAAGGAAATTAAAGCCCATAGAAAAATCAATGTGTCTACTACAAACATGTAAGTAGTTTTGGAGTCAGCCAGCCACCATCTAAGAAACCTTAGTTTCTGTGTGTAAGAGTTCCATTCTGTTCTCTCTATTCCACTGCCCCTCCCATCATCAAAAAGTACATAGCAATGAAGAATAATGCACAAATAATGACAATGACCCTTCATGTACCATGTATGGAACCAGCTATAAGGTTATCATCATAACTATTTAATCGCAAATAAAAACCTTCGGTGGTTTAGAACAACCAGATTGAACGGTGTGGTTGTTAACCACCTACATTGTGTATTGCTGATAAGAAGAATTAGAACTTGTTTATCCTCCTGCTTTGGTCCAAATGGATGATGCCCCAGGGAAGAGGCAGGCAGCTCTGCGGCTGAGCTAGAGGATTTGTCATGAGGTCGGAGTCTCCCAAGTCTCCAAATGGGATAAAAGACTCCACTTATGCTGAGAATCAGAGAAGAACCAAAGCTGACTTCCTTGAGAATCTGCCCTTCCTTGAGAGGAGCCTTTTCTATACCATGGAGAGGGCATTATAAGTGGTACATTATAAGTGGTACATTATAAGTGGTACATTAAAAGTAGTACATTAATTGATTTATATTTTTAAAAGCAGCTAATGGAACTTAAGACAACTGGAGATCTCTGTGGTTCTCGTGGCATTCCACACCCCAGAACTAATGTGAGGGGAAAGTAACAAGGGGTACCCCACTGAAACAAGAGCAAAAAGAGTTTCAGAAAATCTACTAGGCAAAGACTTGCAATTGTATCTAAAGCAATCAGTGGAGAAAGGTAACTGGGCATGGCCGGTAAGCTCCCAACAGGGTTCTCTCATACCAGAGTCTCTTGGCCTTCAAACAAGAGTGGACTTTTTGTTTTTCATCCAGAATTTAACATTCTGAAAAGGTATGTAAAGCAAGTTACACTACTTGAGAATTTCCATTTACATAACAGGCACATCGCAACGTCAGCCTTTAGTTTTTCCAGATACTAGGGATGAAGCTTGGTCTATATTCCTATGGGAGAATAAACAGAAAACTGTCTCTCTTCCTAATATATTAGTACCCTGTAATGCGGACCATATGATCAATAAACTGTAGAAAAATTAAATCATACTGACAGTCTCAGGCAAAAACTGAACCAAGTAGAAACATTTTTTTTAGGACAGCAGTGTGTAGAATATTAAAATCACATGTTGCATTATTAAATCTTCTTTTGGAAGCCAAACAGAGTTATGTTGCATAACCACCTCAAGATACACGCTAATCTTACAGATAGTTTTTCCAATTAAAGGTATTAGGAGGCATTTAATCAGTAATACTGTTCTATAGTCTGTGCTTATGGGGAAGTCTGACAACTGGTTTAGAAGTTTCACTCAGGAGAGGCACTTGCTGCAAATGAAGAGCTGAAGTGCATTCACATACACCACACCCCTAAATTCCACCCTGAACACACAGAAAAACATCTTGGGGTGTCATTGTCCCTGCTCACACTATAGTTAACAGGTATTACTCTCTGCAAAGTGCTTAACATCGCCTTCTTCTAATAAGAATGCAACATTTCTGAGTGCCCGCCTCCCCATCAGAAGAATGGAAAGCAATGGGTGAGAAGGCTGTCGGAAATCCAGCTCTGCTTTCCTAATGATAAAGCAAGAAGCAGGGGGCTTCCCAGCACAGGCATCAGAGATCCCACCCACCAAGGAGACACTCAAACCCCGGGAGGCCTCAGCCGAGGTAGCTGCACACAGCTTCTATTTACTGAGTGGTCTCCTTGTCTCCCCCTCACCCCAGGACCTGGAAGGATCATTTTAAAATTCAAACAACTTGATTATAAGACCTTAAGTACTCATCTGGTTCACTATGCATGATAATAAGCCTGCTGCCACCAGGAAAGCAGGCCCCCCAGTGACAATTCCTCTGAATAGCATCCTAATGCTGACCCGCTGAGAACTGAGCAGAGAAAGGGATTCACATAACTACAGTAAACTCCTTTGCCTTTCACAGACCGAACGGTCTCTATCACAAGAGGGCCATTCTAAATTTTAAATTCTAAGAAACCCACTGGCTCACAAAATTCTCCCAGGGTAGCTGGGCAAGAACAAGAGGCCACTACCTAAGAGTCCTCAATAAGGGAAGCTAAGTCAGGTCGCCACAGTCTGCCCCGACTAACCCCTTCCAAAGGGATGAAGCCTCCGTGCAGGAGTTCTATTTTGAGGGAACTGAACTGGGAACACAGATGTTTCTTCCGTTAGCAGTGTTGGCAGAACAGCTCCTGGACGGCATCCGAGTTCCTAATGCAGGAAGGGGCCTCACAGACCATCTACTTGAATCCACTCATTCAACTGAGGAGGAAAACTGAGGCCAAGGGGGTAGTTGGGTGGCACACCCAGCTGGTGGCAGAGGGGCAATGCTCTGGTGACAAGTTTTGCACACTTTTACATCAAAGGTCGCGTTAAAGGAAGAAGTTCTATTTTTACTTCAACCCTGGAACTATGGTGGATGTGCATCAATTGCTTTTCTCCTCCCCCTTAGCCTGGTTCAATAAATTCTCTCTCTCCCACTCCAATTCCTGTGCCTCCCACCGCCCTTTCGGCTGAAGCTTGCATCTGTTCTGATAAACAGACGTGCTCTAGCACCTCAACTTTGAGGGGGTGTAGCTCAATTGTGGTTCCCAAGCAAGACTGTGGCTGCCTTTCTTTCAGTGGCCTCCCGGCACGAGTCAGAGAGTGAGCTAGTTTAAAACTGATGCCCGCGAAGCGGCCTATCATCTGGCACACAGTAGGCGCTCAATAAGTGATGTGCTCCTCGCTGCCCAGCACCTGGCCGGGTAGAGCCGCGTTCCACCCTCTGGGGCTTTCAGCCAAACGAGTAGCGAGTGACAAGGCCAGCTAGCGCGACTGGCCCAGCAAGGCAGCGCGACGGAAGGGGTGGATGTTTACATGCAGCCGGGACGAGCAGCGCCACTCCGGTAGGAGCCTGCTTTGCTCAGAGACCGAGATGGGTCTCACTAGCATCTGACTCGGACATAGAGCAGAGAGCCACAGGTTTCCTCCACATCTTGGAGCTCGCTCACACCTTCCGAGGTGCTGTGCCGGACTCCCAGCTGGAGATCACCCCTAAGGAGGTGGTTCCAGCTACCGCGAAAGCACAAGCACGCCCCAACTTGAATTCGCAGGCCGGGGATTGGGGGTCCGGGAGGGCGGGGAGCTCGTGGCCAGCACAGCGCCCAGGGGTGGGGGAGATGGCTGCGGGACCCTGGGGGCTGACAGCGTGGCTGGGCCCGGGGTCGGGGGCCCGGAGGGGGTTGGGGGGGACCCGTGGGGCTGCGCTCACCCATGAAGAGGCAGAAGAGGTCGAGGCAGATGAGCAGCACCCGCTTGCTGCCGCCCTTCCTCGGGTTGTTGTTGAGCGCCGGGCTGCCGCCGTTCTTACTCTCAGGGACGATCGCCTTGTCGTACTTGTAGCTTTGCATGGCGCTGGCTTCGGTGAGCCTCCCGGGGCGATGCGGGCCGCCGCTGCTCAGGAGCGGGTCTGCGGGCTCGGGACGCGGCGGCAAGTGTGCAGCTCGACCGAGTAGTTCCAACTGCAGCAACTGCAGACGCGGGTAAGTTTCCCCTCTGGGCGCCTCTGCTTTCCTCTCAACCCCAAAATGTTCGCTAGTCCAAGGGGAAGAGAGCCAAATCCCGAGCAGGAACTTTTGCAGAACTGTGCTGCCCCGGACGCGCCCGGCTGGCGTGCGTCTGCGTGCTGGAGTTTGCGAGTGGGCAGCCTCGGCGTCCCGCCACGATCCTCCGCAGCTACTTAATGAATGGAGCGGCGCGGAGCCCTGCAACTCGGCAGCGTCCAGCAGCTAGCTCTCCTCAGCGTCTGACCAACTCCAACTCTGCCTCCTCCTCCTGCTCCTCCTCCTCCTCCTGCTGCTGCCTCTCGGGCTGCCGCTGTGATCGCTCGGTTTGTTTTCTGAGCTTATATTTCACGAGCGCCTTTAAAAAGCGAGGGGGGAGGAGAAGGACCTCCTTACTTGGCTCCAACAGGATTCTGAAAGCACAGCCCCTTCCTTAAGCTGCCTAAAACGTAGGATAATTAAGGCCACATTTCCCCCACCCCCTTTCAAAAAAAAAAAAAAACCTAAAAGAAAAAGTTGCTCTCAAACCAGAGAATCCGGGAGCCCCTAGCGTTCAGAAACTCCAAAGCATCACAAAAGGGAAAAAAAAAAACACCATATAAATAAAAAGAAGCATTTTCTTGTTGGCCTTTGATTAAGAGTGAGGAGAGGATTGGTGGGAGGTCTATAATACTAAAATGCTTTATATATTTATTTATTTACAAATTTCAGCCTTGAATTGGATTAACCTAAAAATACAATTTTCAAGGAATGCCGGGTTTGTTGTTGTTTTGATTTTAACGCTCAGCACCAGATAGCTGGGCTAGATTCAGAGAATCCTATGACTCGGAATCCGGACTCCCTGCTCTAGAATCCTATGTCTCTGTGCCTTAATTTCCCCATGAGTAAACTGCAGACACTAAAGTATTTCTCCCCAGGCAGTCATGGTGAAGATATAATTGATTATTTCACAGGAGCTTGTACAACAGAATAGCTCCGGGTTGAGCCAATACTTCTAGTTCCGAATGTGGGCAAACCAAAGCCAAGCCTGCCCACCCCTTTGCTAGTCCAGCTGGCCTCCAGCATACCCTAGCGTTATTGGCCTTGACTTTCAAGGAATCTGATGTTTCCGCTTGAATGCTCTCTCTCATAATGTTGATTACTTTTATATGAGTTGATTTTTTTTTCTTTCAAGAAAGAAAATCAACACTTGAAGGGCCAGGAGGCTCCCCTACATCTTTCATAGTATCAAGCATGGAGCACAGTACAGTGTACAAATACACATTTCTTCCAAGGGTCTTTATAATACAGAGGTAGAAATGGTTCGATGGTTCTAGCATTTTTGTTGTTGTTGTTGTCTGTTTGAGACAGGGTCTCTCTATATCTCTATATAGCCCTGGCTGTCTTGGAACTCACTATGTAGACTAGGCTGGCCTCAAACTTACAGAGATCTGCTGCCTCTGCCTCTTGAGAGCTGGAATTAAAGGCAACTGGTTATAGTTTTTTTAAAAAAGATTATTCTCTGTATTATTCTATATCGATCTGTACAGATTAGTGTTTTGCCTGCATGTGTGCCTGTGCACCATGTGCCTGAAGTGCCCACGAAGGCCATAAGGGCTGTCAGATCCCTGGAACTGGAGTTACAGATGATGGGGAGCCACTGTGTGGGTGCTGAGAACCCTATCTGGGTCCTCTGCCAGAACACCGATTGCTCTTAATCACTGAACCATTTTCCCAGCTCCAAATTCTAGCTTTGGGAGACATAGTACAAATCCTATCTTACTTAACCTTACTGAACCATTCCATAACTCTGTATCCCAGTCAGCCCTCTTGAGTATTCCTTTCAACTGCACACCCCTGACGTCCTACCCTTCTGCCTACATCATAAACCTTCCTCCCCCAACTAGTAAACTGTTTCTCCTCTGGTGCACCCTGATCTTTTGCCCCCTCTCCTTGTCCTGCTTGATTCCTGTGCAGAATTAATTTTACCTTCAATATTTTGTCTAGGCCACTCTTGTAACACTCACCTCAGTTTAATTTGGTGTTGGTAAACAAAAACTAGTCATTTGTATAAATGGCCTTTGATTAGGGGCCATTGATTATCCTCAAAGAGACTCTGTAGTGCTCAGGGTTTGAGGTATGCTGAATTAAGCCCACATTGGAACTAATTAACAAGGAGACAAAGAAAGGCAAAGTCCTGTCTTCTGAAAGCAAGATGCACCAAGGAAGTGTTGGAGCAGACATTTTAGCTGCCAATCAGAGGCATCATCTCCATCAAAGGAAAGCAGGTGAAGTTTCTTGGCATCTAAGAGAAGTTCCTTTAAATCCCCTTCAGGAGAAGCAGCACAGCCTCACCTGTTAAAACAGCAGCAACAATGCGAAGCTAATGTTATAATTAACAGCACTCTTAAAGGAATTCTGGGTACCAGAGGTTTTTCCATGCTTACAATCCTCTTCACAAGCATAAACCTCCTTGACATTCAAAGTTGCCAAATCTTCAGAATTCCAATCTGAAAAGAAAGGCAGCTTTTGTAGCCTTGTCTTAACCTGTCCCCCACCTTGGGTCCTCAAAGCATCTGGGCTTCTACTTCCCACTCTACCTCCTTTCTCTTTCACAGGCAGTCATAATTTGCTTCTCCAAGGCCTGAACCCTGAAGCCTGTCTTGGAGATCTGAAGGAGCAGTAGTGAAAGCCACTACCCAAGAAACCACGGAGTGAAGCTCACTTAGTCCGTCCTACCCGCTCCTCATCTGAAAGATGACTTACATTAACCATCAATGCGCTTTTAAGAGCCCTGCTTCTCTCGCTACCCAACAATAGCTCAGCCATCATTGCTGGTTTTTTTTTTTTTTTTTTTTACAAATTACTGAAATTGCTAACTTTAGCCCACACTAGCTTCGGTCCAAGGCACCTATTTCATGTTAAGGTTCTCTGGCTTAACCTCAATCACTTATTAAGAAAGATAAAAATCTGTTGTTCCAAAAGCCAGATTTAAAAAAAAAAAAGATAAATGAATGTTTAAAGAAAAGTTTTCTATTTCTACTTACAGGGCTTTCCCAGCTAAAGGAGCAGATCGTGATGTTAAGTGACAGGCGCCGCTCTCTGCAAACAAGGCTATATTTAGGTAGCGTTCAAGGGAACAGAATATTTGAAATATTCATTAAAACTGACTTGAACAAGTCATGAATTACAGTGACAACCTAATTCCTTATGTGATCAAATACAAAGCAACCCAAACTGCCGCTGGAACTGACTAACAAGACTGGCAAGGAGCAGACCTGTCAGCTGCCAGTCAGAAGCAGCATCCCCACTCAAAGGAAAGCAGGTGAGGGCCCCCCCATATCTGAAAACCCTTTGACTTCTCTCTTTTTCCTCCTTCTAGTTTGCCCCCCCCACCCTCCCTCTCCCCAGCTGTACACCTGACGCGGAACCATTTTACCAGCAAATAAACCTCAGTGAAGCCAGTCTGATGATAGTTTACAACAGTGTCATTTCAAAGTCATTAAGTAATTAAAATTCCTGGTAAACATAGCTTACCAAAACTCACACATTAAAATGACAGCCAGTTCACTAGCATGGCTTGTGTAAAAACGATCACATCAGCAGGGATAAACGCCTTTTTAAGAGTAACTTACTACGTGTGGCAACAACATGTCATTCTCAAATAACCGATCCCTCCCGAGAGGTTTAATAGCCTTCATTTCTAGGATCTCTGGGTTACCTCATAACTTCCCTTCTGTCTCTCTCTTTAACCCCTAATATCTACTTAGTCATTTTAACCCCTGGTATCTAATTAATCATTTTTATTTTTTGGGAAACAGATATGAGTTGGCTCTGGAACTGTTTTTGGGAAAAGAGTAGCAGTCACTCCACAGAGCTATGTACTCAAAAAGTCAGAGCCCCCTGTTTTAAGTTGTGAAAACATCTTTTTTTAAGAAGACATCAGTTTGGCTAGAAAGTGCTCACTTACCAGGTTCTTCAAAGCTGGTCCAGTCCACCGCCAGTATGTACTAATCAAAGCTGGCTGGCTCCAGTCCACTCCTGGTACATACTAATCAAAGCTGGCTGGCTTGCTACTGTGAACACTGAATTTGATATCTTGAGTAACTCCACGCTTACCATCCTTAGCCAAAGCAGGCAGGAGCAGGGATGTGGGTCAGAAAAATCTGGTCTCTGCTGTTTGACCTGATGCAAACAGAGGAACCAGCCCAATCTTTACTTTCCTCAAAACTTTTCAATGAGGTTGGCATTTTTTCTCTTCTGTGGAAGACTCCAAGAAGTTTTTAAAATGAAAAAATACACTTGAAATCACATGGTTCATAATAAATGAGTGAATGCTAGGAAGCCTTCAGTTGGGCCCAGCACTACAAACATAATAAACAATGCATTCAATGAATACTATTTTGACAACACAGGTGACTTCAGGACTCATTAGTCCTATTTTACTGATGAGAAAATCCAGGCAAGCCTATTCAACTGGATGGAACCAGTTTTCTTACAGATAAGTGAAAGCGAGTCTCACATTAGCTCATGCATTGCAAAGTCAGCCATGCTGTACAATCTACAGAAACATCTCTCCCCTTTCCCCTGAACGTAGGAGAGTGTTATGCTTGCTTCAGAAAGACAGAAACCGAATCCCGGAAGGACAAGAGCTTGCCTTAGCTTGAAGGTGAGGAGAATCCTGAAGTTCTGCTAGAAGCCAGATTTATTCATTTCTAAGTCAAGATTGTCTTCATCCCACCAGGCCTCATTCTGGAAGATGCTCAGAGGTTTCCACTTCTGCCCAGCAGTTCCCCCAGAAGGCCTTTTGAGAACTGGCCTTCCTTTGTTTTTGTTGGGAAACAAGGCTTTAATTGGTTTGTTGTTTCTTACAGAATGGTAAGATCACAGTGTCGTTTGACATCATGTCTCCGAGACAAGAGATCTGTGTTCATCATTTGTCAAGCATGTTGTTGTTACAGGATGAGAGCTTTAGGAATATCAAACTGGGTTCCTGTGAGGCAACTTTGGAATCACATCAGCATTCTTACCTCTCTATAAACAGTACTCTTTTCTTTAACTCAAAGTTAGAGCTGCGAAGAGAAACCAGTACAGTACTTCATGCAGTCGGTGCTGATGGGGCAAAAACAAAAGCCAGGGAAGCAGGCCGACTTAGGAAACTAGAAATGAAGACACTGCCAAGCTTGTTCTAGTCAGGGTAAAAGCAGCCCTCGGCTTGCTCAAAAGGAGACTCATGCTGCCACCTTGTGACACTACAGAAAAATGCTCATACTATACTGGGGAAAAATTGCAATTGGAGGTTGAGGAATGGTTGGAATTATTCTGTGATGTATGAACAATGGGCAAGCAAGAGTAGGTAGATTTTGAGGATCGGGATACTGGTCACTTATTTGGTAGATGTCTAACGGATGTCTGCTATGTATGCTCCTAACTCATCTAGGAACTAGAGGTGTTGCGGTAAGTCAAACAGACTAAACAAGCAAATGAACAGGTTAATTCCTACCTTCATGGAGCCTTTAAGCATCTGGCTATTATACTCATGAACTCATCTTAAATTCTAAACAGCCACAGGAGCAAATCTTTTCCATATTAAAGATGAGATTGCTAAGCACAGAGAGGTGAAGAAACCCGCTTGAAGGCTGCCAAGGTCTGAGTCCCAGACTTGAACCCAGGAAGAGAGGAGACATCAAGATTTTAATCATTAATCAACACTGAATAACCTTTGCCTTCTGCCAGACTTATAAGGAGAAAGATAAGTGTCTCTGAAGTGGCTGCTTATTTGTGTTTGTCTGAGAGGAAGTGGTGGATGATTGTGTGCACATGTGTGTTTGTATGAGCAATGAATTCACAAATAGACACATTCACTGCATTTCTGTGTGCATAATTACTCACTGTATACAGACTTGTGTTTATTCACTGTTTAATCACCCACCAGGTTTGTCTGAGCACCCATGTTAACTTAGGAATCCCCGTAGGACTGGGGGATAAACATATTACAGCTTGGGGGTGCTTCCTTCACAGACATTAGTGTTTTCTTTGGGAAGACGGTAATCTCAGACAAAAATCAAAGTATGTGCTTCACATGTAATATGACAAGGCTTCAAGCAGCAGCCATAACAAGAAGAGATTCGTAATTCACTGCAGGGGCCCAAGAGAAAGGCCCACAGTGCATACAAGCCGTGATTGTACAGCACAGCTGGAAAGGTGTGTGACAACTTAAATGCACAGAGACAGACGCACCAAATTTCTACCCCACACACTTCCCGCTTCATCTTTTCACTCTTTTAAGTCTTTGGTTGTAGAATAATGCACTAAGCGCTATGTTGTGTGAGTTGTAAGCCTTTAACTTCACTTGTCAATCTTCCACTACTAATTTTTATATAAATAGGTGTTTGGCCATGAACTACATCCAAATCAAACACCCCAATGGCTTCCGTAGCCACTTCCCAGTTAACTATCCTTCACCAAAGTTGACCAAAGTTGAATTGTTCATTGTTGAGCCTCTTACAACCAGTATTCAGTGTGCATGAGGATAACATCCCTACTTTACCTTATTCGATACGGTGTCTGAAAGGACCATCCAAACTCTTTTGTGAAGCTATACATCGTTCTTTTTCACTTACTATAGATTGTCCTATGTCCTTAGAGGTCATAACTTAGCTGTTCTAAGTTGTGTTATTTCTATTTGTGATCTGTCATGGATAAAGCGGCTAATGAGCCTTCCCTTGTACATGGCTTGCAGTGGGATATTCTTGTTTTGTTAGGCAACCCTCACAGGATGGTTATGTTTCCATGTAGTAAATTCTGTTCAAGAGTGTTTCAGAATAGCCGCACCAATTCGTACTCTACCTGGCTGTGTCTTTAGCACTTGATATTGTCAGGCCTTTGGGGTTTAGCCATTCTGGTGGGGATACATGGATATTTTACTGTGGTTTTAATAGGCATTTCTCTAATGAGGACTGTGTTATGTGCTCAATAGACATTTGTCAGTGTTCTTTAGTGAGGTACATATTCAAGGCGTCTGTCCCTCCCTTAAATGTTTTCTTTGGGATTTTATATCTTCTCTGTGGAGAATATATTTCCCCATCTGTAGCTTATCCTTGTACTTTCTTGATTCTACATTTTAGAAGTCAGCAGAATTTTTCTAAACAGTGCCAAATAGTAGCTATTTTAGGCTTTGCAGGGTGTGTGATCTCCATGGCAACTAGCCAACTCTCCCACGGTACTACTACAGCAGTTAGAGAATGACTATTGAAGAAGCTTGGTGAGTGAGTTGGGCTATGTTTCAATCCAATTTATTTATGGACACTAAAATGGAATTTCATGCACATTTCACATATTACAAAATACCATCTTCTGATTTCTTCACCTATATAAAAATAGAAAAACTATTCTTACTTCACAAGCTGCTCAGTGGGACATGGCAGGCCTGATTTAGCTGCTGGTCCATAACTTGCCAAGCTCCAGTGTATTTTATAAACGTAGGTTCTTCATTCTAAAGTTTATCCTTCTCTTTTATCATTAACATTTTGTACCTAGGTAAGAAACCTCTGCCTAATGCAGTGTTGTAGCTATAGTCCCTTCACTTCACTCTACTAGTGGTATTTTATCTGTCCTGTGCTGCCTATAATCCCTCTGGTACTGAGTTTTGAGTAGGATGTGGGTCAGAGGGCGGTACTTTGTTTCTGGGTATCAGGTGATCACACACCTTGTGGAATCACAACATGTGTGTGCTCCACGGCCCTTTTCTCTATGCTCCTATGTTGAATCAAATCTCTTGTAGTCACTGACTCACTACTCACTGAGCCTTATTGTGCAACATGGCTATTCATGCTGTGTGGAAAGGGCTAAGTGGGAAAGCGTTCTCAGTTTTCCAGAGTGTTAACATTGATTACATTCACCAATTTGATGTATGGTCAACAGAAAATAATTATTTTAAAAAATTAACCTAGTCTGTCATTGTAAGTCCACAATAAAAGTCAAACTAACCATGGACTTGGATCATATTAATAATTGTTATGGTCACATGAACATCTACCTTTACCTCAGGTCACTCATCTTCTTCATTTAGTTCTACATAGATCTTGAATTCATACACACACACACACACACACACACACACACACACACACACACTTCTGCAAGGCAAACTTTTACCCTGGAAGGAAAAAATATGAGTGTGAGGAAGTTCCTAATAAAAGCAAAGGAGAACTTCATATTTTTTCAAGATTTATTTATCTTATATCTTATATGTTTGGACATTTTGCCTGGATATGTATATATGCATTATACATGCCCAATACCCTTAGAGGTCAGAAGAAAGCATCAGATCCCCTGAAATTAGAGTTATAGCCAAGCACAAGCTGCTGTGCTGCCGTGTGGGTACTCAGAACTGAACTTACACCCTCTTCAAGAGAAGTGGACACTCTCAACCACTGAGCCATCTCTCTAGTCCAAACTTCATATTTTTACTGACTGTAACAAACTGAAAGGTAATCTCTAATAAATATAAGTTCATCCAAAAATCTATGAAATTACCTTACTTGGAAAAGACGGGAGGTATGATTGTTTCTGATACAGTTGCATTAAGAATCTTGTGGTAAATTTATTTCACATGACCCAGCTGGGGCCTAAGAGACAGAGAAGAGCTGGGGATATAGCCCAGCAATGGAATACTCGCCTAGGATGAACAGTGCCTTGAGTTTGATCCTCCAGTCCTGGGAGAAAGGATAGCAATAAAGGACATGAGGACATGAGGACACTGAAAAGCTCACATGACAGAGGCAAAGATGGGCAGACTGTGGCCAGCAGTGTCGACCCAGACTTGGGATGCTGGCAGAAATAAGCAGTGGGTCCTCCAAAAGACCCTGGAGGGAAATGAGGACAGCAGCAAGGCCACACATTTCTCCCCTCCCCCCTTTTTTTCTTCTCTCTACATTCTTTTCTCCCTCTTCCCCTTCTCAGGCAAAGTTCACTGGCCTTTTCTCCCATCTAATTCTTGGGCACTTTAATGTACTTTCTGTGTGGACTCGCCTGTGCTGGAACTTCCTGTAACTGTATATTGTGTGTGGCCTATTGCCGTTATCTCTTTTCATTTATAATGCTTTAAAGGCCCAGCCAAGTGGTATGTACGTCAGCACATTCCTTTTTCTCATTGCTATATGTTATTTAGCCAGACAAATATGATGCACTTTTTTTATACATTCACATGGAGATTTTAGATGGTTTCCATTTCTTGAGTATTATGAGTATGTTAGCCCTTCTTCTAAGATGAGTCAAAAGAAGGCTGTTCTGACTTGCTTTAAAAGAATCACTCTTTGTTTTTTGAGTAGACTAAGTATAAGCAAAGGTAAAAATCAGGACTCTGTAGACTATTGTACTAATAAAGAAAAAGATGGCTGTGAATTGAGTTAGGCAGGGAGAGAAGTTTGGGGGAGGTGGTCAGTTTCTGGGTGTATTTTGAAAGTAGAACCAACAGGAAACATCAAAGGTAATTCCCGATACTTTATCCTGAGTGACCAGGATGATGAAGGAGTTGCCATCAGCAATAAGGAGGATTCCTTTGAAGTGAAGCTGGTCTCGGTAGTGGAGAGCTGGAAATATTTGGACATGCTAAATCTAGAACAATCTTTTAGACAGCTGAGTGACTGGATGGCATGTAGACAGCTAGATCTATATTATAGATATCACTTAATTTCTCTTGATAACATCAAACAGCTAATACTAATGTATTTTTTTAACCCATTCAGTGGATGATTAGTGAGTGCCTGCTTTGTATAAGGAGCCATTGTAGACATTTCATAGAATAGTGTAATATCTTTGCACTGCACTGAGTTCTGTGTGTTGCTGGTTGTCAATTAAAGCTATGTAGACTCTGGTGGCCTACTGCTCTGTGTCATTTCCACTGATGATGTAAGATTGGGTATGTATTACATATTGCCCACCTCTGCCTCAGGTTCTTCATCTTTAAAATGGGGATCATGCAAGATGGTAGCTGAACTCTTCCCAGTCTTGAATACCCTTCTTATTGCTTATTGCAATGAAAACTGGGGTCCAGATGACATCATGCCCTTGGCCCTTTGCTAGGTTTAGATAGCATTATCTTCATTCACCAGACAATGAAAACAGAAAATGTTCTCTGTATCCTTGATTCTCTATGATCTCTTTCCTGTGGTTGCTTCACTACCATGAGTTTAAAAATCTCTTTCCTTTAAACAACAAGCAATTCTTTATCCTCTTATTACATACGTACTATTCAAGGTAAACAAAGGTTTATATTGCATTGCCACTGTTTTCCTTTCCAAGTCCTTCATAACAGGGCACCACACCTGGTGTGGTATTTGTAATATTGTGTCTGCTGATTGTGGTCATGTGTGGATTTTGAGGTTGTGTTTTCCTAAGGATGGTGATTGTATCACATACATGATCTAAGAGTTCAATAACAGTCGTATCCCCAGAACTTAACATTAACCCAAGGGTTTTAAAACAGATGAAGTGAAAAATGATACATCCCAACAAATAATTTATAATGTCTAAAAGTGACAGGCAAATATTTACATTTATATATTTAAATATGTGTATCTCTACTGTAAAAGAATTCTAATATCTTTGAAAAACACACAAGTATTATGGGAAGATGTTTTCACTTTAATCTCAGATGTGGGATATGGAGCTGTTTCACATTGCCCACAGCAGCTGACTATGATTTGCCTCGTGCTCTAGAAGGACTGTGATTTTGCCAACTGTAGATAGTTTCTGCAATTGTGCAATGTTTGGAATTCTGGGAACTTTTCAGATGTATATAAATGCTAGATCCCAGATCGGTGGATTATTGTTGTTGGTTCATTGCTGTTGGTCACAGATTGCTAAATAATCATGTACGAAGAAGAAACAAAAGGAAGAAATTAGAAATCCTGGCAGTAAAGAAAGAACTTGACACCCTTCGTCAGCAGAACGTAGTCTAACAATAATGTCACCCCTTCCCCTCGATCCTTTTTATCTCCTATCTAGTGTTAGGGGGTTGAAAAGGAAGAAAAGTGTTGGAGAAAGGTGGAAGAAAAAAGAACTCACAAAGAAGCCAAAGTCTAGTTGTGTTCTGCTCTTTTTAAGCATGAGGTACTTAATGTGTGTTTTTCTGGTTGCTAGGCAAACACTCTACTGCTAGGCCACATTTCTTGTCCTCTTTTAATTAATTTTGAGATAAGATTTTTCTAAGTTGCTAGTGCTGGTCTTGAATTTGTCATCCTGCTACCTCAGTCACCTTAATAGCTGGGATTACAGTCATATGCCATGCCCAGCCAGCCACAATGTATTCGTTAAAACTGTTTCACTGGGGGGCTGGAGAGATGGCTCAGTGGTTAAAAGCACTGACTGCACTTCCAAAGGTCCTGAGTTCAAATCCCAGCAACCACATGGTGGCTCACAACCATCTGTAATGAGATCTGATGCCCTCTTCTGGTGTGTCTGAAGACAACTACAGTGTATTCATATATAATAAATAAATAAATCTTAAAAAAAAAAAAAACAACTGTTTCACTGATATAGCCACTCATTTGTATAATTACTTACTGGACATGTGTTCTATATTAAAGCTTATGAACAGAAATTCTGTGAAAGACTCATTGATATTCTTTATGGGTCTTAGTGCTGTGGCAAAACAGAAAGTCAATTTTATAAATGTGACTACATAGAATATAGCAGAATGTTGTTTAAACAAGAGGAGATAGGCAAAGGGCCTTTCTCAACTGGAAGGAAAAGATGATACAGCACATGAGTCTAAGGCTTCTAAGAAGGCTTCCAACCTAAGGGGATTATCTGACAAGAATTGTCCCAAGTAGGACATTGAATCACTATCAAATGTGTTTCATTCCTGCCAGTGATGAAAACAAGACAGGCAGTGGTGGCCCTGGCCCAAGCTTTTAATTCCAGCACTCAAGAGGCAGAGGGAGGTGGGGCCATGAGTTCAAGGCCAGCCTGGTCTACAGAGCAAATTCCAGGACAGCCAGGGCTAGACAGAAAACCGTTCCTTCATTGGGGACAGGAGGAAAGGAGCTAAAAACAAATATCTGTGGGCTGCAGGAGAAGACCCTTTCTCTGTCCTCTGTATCAGGGCAGAAGAGGCCAGAAAGAGTTTAGAGGCAAGAAACACATGGAGCAACAGCAGAAGGGAAAGAAACCCCATTCAGCACCTAATGGGGAAATGCTGCCCATGGTTAGCTTGATGACTCTACGGGGAAAGATTCATAGTGTTAAAGGCAGCAATAAAAAGAAAAGGTCACACAAAGTGACCCAGGCGTCCTTCAGTCTCTTAGAGGAATGGAAAGCTGACTTATCCTTTACAAAATAAAAAAGGATGTGTGTGTCTTGATTACAATGTGTAAATTCATTTTATTCATCTGTTGATTGAGTATATGGTACTGTAGTATGTGACTATTTTGTAATTGAACATAGGGAAAGTATTTTCTCTATTTCTCTAGCTTGTAGACTGGCATGGAAGTGAAAATAAGTATTTCAAAGTTCATTTAACAAGTTCTACTCTGCCTTGTACCATTCTTTCTAGATTGTTCTTCAGGAATAAACAGTAATTATATAGATTTCAGTACTTGTTCCACTTTCTGTAACTTATTACAGTAATCAGAGGAAATAATTGCAAGCCCAGTGTTGAGACCACAACTTAGCTTTCAATGGGCGTGTCTCTGAGTTCTCTTTGGAAGAGGGTGCATGTCCTTTTGTTAACTAAATGACTGATTTGATTCACCTTCATGTTGCCTGGGTTCAGAGATGAGCTCAGACTTCCTAACCTGCTCACAGCTGTCATCCTGGGTAGGTTAACTAACCTCTCTGTTGCTGTGTTTTCTGTCTCTTAAGTGAGAGGTAGGGTAGGCTCTGTAGTGCTTACAAAGGTAAACATTTTACAACTCACCATCACAATGGAACTTATCTTCTCAAATGGACATTACGTCTTGTCTTCACGTTTGCTAATTGAAATGCTCTGATTTCTAGGCTATAGACAGAAGAGGGAAGGCATGCGACGGTATTTTAAATCAGGCAAGATTGTGGTGGCATCTTACACTATCTCATTTTATAAGCAGAAAAGTACTCCAGAGAATCTGAGGGGTTTGCTTAAAGTGGGGGAAAAACAAATTCTCAAATTGCATTCCCAGTCCATTCCACTTTCCAGCACACCACACTGTCATTTCTGTTTCCGGTAAAAAGACTCTGCTTCACAAAAATGTAAGGAAAGGGACGCTGGACCTTATATATTGGCTCCAGGTCCTTCTAATCTTCACATGTGGTTTTCAACCTCCCAAACTGTAAATGTGTGTGCTGGTTTGTATGTGTGTGTGGTCACTCACTATGACTAGAGGTCAACCAGTACACAAGAATGTCACGCAACACAGTATAATAAATGATCACGCAGAAATGGCCCTTCAGGAAAAAACTGTCACATCTGACCACAGTCCAGACATTGTTTTGCTACAGGTTGAAATATTTCACATACCAGTTTATTCTCACAGTAAAGACAGGTGATATAAAAATTTACATTTTGCAGGATAGGAAACAAAGGTGCTGAGTTATTAGCTCATTTCTTAAGACCATTTTTAAAGAAGTCTGTAAGTACAAATTATCTAAAACATAAAAGAGAAGTCACTATTCATTTCTTACAACCTCATCTATGAGCTCAATAGTATGTTTTATGCATTCCCTTCTAATATCCTTTAACAATATGTATACAAACATTATATTCTGATTTTTTTCCATTTGACCTAAGTACCACATCTCTCACTGCTGTTTAGTTTTCATAAGCATCTCCCTGTGCCAAATGTCGGACCTGGGTTTTGTTTTAGCTGAAGTCTAACCAGGACCTAAAAAGTACATAGTGATTTAGACAGAAAAGTTCAGTATACAGAATTACCAATAGTCTGAGCAGAGAAAATGATGGGTGCATAGGACTATAGGTGGGCACCCTTGAATGACAAGGACATGAGCTGCAGCCCTCATTGGAGAAAATACAGTAGAGCCCTCTGGACTGTCAGAGACTCTCTGTTGTCCAGGACAGAGCTGGTTCATAGCCACTGAGCAAGAAGGAAGTGATTACCTGGGACCCACGTCAGGCACAGCCAGCAGCTAAGTATGCTTAGGGTATTATGCAAAGGGTAGAAGAAAAAGCTACTTTTGCAGAGAAGAAAGCTGAAAGTTATGGAAAATTTTCACTTTCTTACTTTATTCCTGATCATGCTCTTGATACCTATTGTGCTGCCATACTGGTCAAACACAGCAGACAATGGAGTTTCCAAGACACGTGTTTCACTTTGTACTTTATCATAGTCAACCACAAATAGACTAGTTATGATGTCATCACATGCCACAGGTTACTAGCATCCCACTTCCTGCCAGCAAGATACATAGCCCTTCATGCAAGCCCGGGGTTATGGTTACACCAATCCCTAAATCATGACTTCCTAAGCATATATAGTAGTTATTTCCCTGTAGCTCGTAAAATACCATGACCAAAAGCAACTTAAGGAAGAAAGGGTTTATTTAGCTTATGGTTTCAGAGAGCTAGAGTCCATGACTGTGAGAAAAGCTTGCTAGGATGAGCAGGGAACTGGCTGGTTACATTTCATCCACACACAGGAAGCAGAGAGAAAGAATAGGAAGTAAACTCTCAACACCTGCTACTATGGTCATAGTTCGTCTAGCAAGGCTGTACCTTCTAACATTTCTATAACTCCCATCCCAACAGTGCCACCCACTAGGAACAAGCCTATATGGTTCTCATTCAAATCACAACATCATATATTCTGGGACAATTCCTATTCTCTATCAGTTCAGGCCCAATCAGGACATAAACACCATCCAAGAACATAAACATGGGAAGCTCAATATAAAAAAATAACTAAGCTATTATAAGGAGTAATTATAAAATACAGGGCTACCCTAGCAGTGAAGGAGACCCCAAGCAAAGACAAGTTTTTAGAGAAAGGTATTATCTCCTGAAGGGCAGAGCTCAGACATCATCATGGCAGAAATAGGAGAAATGTACTTGTATGGTATGGCCAAGAAGCCCAGAGGGCACAAGACCTGCACTGAGAAGCCTTTGACTGCTGGTTATCAGGCTGAGCTGGGTAAAACACAACCGAAGTTGTTGCTGAGCAACAACAGCACAGCTATGTAGAGCAGAAAATGCTCCTCCCTCCTAGACCATTCTAGCATCCTCTGCTGGGAAAGCTCAGTATGTTCTCACTATGCACATACATTATGAAATTTCATGCATCATTATGCAGGAAGTATTGATGGCTGCATTTGGAACTGAAAGGTAACAAATTCATCACCAGTGTATAGGAAGAGGCAGTGTTTCCCCTGGAAAAAGGACACTGTACCACCAGAGCAAATACACTCAGAATTTCCAGTTATTTCCCAGACAGACCATTTACATGGGTAACTACCTACTGGGAAAAGAAAATATGTACACTTTTAAAACTGTTGGAGCAGGGTCTGGCTCTTGACATTCTTACTTTGATGGTTAATTTTGTGCCAACTTTGGTCAGGCTATGGAGTGTTGCGTGTATGGTCAAACTACAATCCAGATGTTGCTGTGAAAGCAGTTTAGATATGAATAAAATTAGAATTAGTAGACATTTGGCAAAGTGTATTATCCCCCCCTTAATGAATAGGTCATCAGTTGAAGGATTTAATATAAAAGGTACATCTTCAGATTGCCTGTGGACTTGAAATACAATATAAATTTTATATAGTGTCTCTGTAATTGCTAGGCTCTGCTGTCACATGGAACAACCTCCTAAATTTCTCTCCACATGTACACACACACACACACACACACCACACACACACCACACACACATACACACACACACACACCACATATCTTGTTGGTAAATACTGATATGTTGAGGCCAATGTCTTGGTAACCCCCTGTGAGCTGGTTTGCTTTCTATTACTGTGAGAAAGGTCATCAGGCTTCACGACAATGACTTTACCTGCTGAGCCAATTCATGGGCACCATGATGGCTCCTATAGTGACTGACAACCTGAATTCTATCCTCAGGACCTACATGGCAAAAGGAGAGAATCCACACTCACAAGCTGTACTCTGACCTCCATATGCGTACTGTGGCATGAGCTCCCGCTCCCACCCCATGAGATAATAAGGACATACAATTTAACAACAGCAAGTCCATCATGATCTAGGCTGTGTTAGGCCCATCATGTCATAAACTTGGCATTTCTAGAATGAGTTCATACTAAGATGGAAATATTATAGCATGAGATCAAGCACAGAGGCACAGGGAAATTGCATGATTAGGTGTCTTGAGCCATGTTGCTAAATCCTGGAGGAAATGCTCCCTCAGAAACATTAAGTGCACAAAATAAGCACAGTGTAGAGGTCACCGAGATGCACCTCTACACCTCCCTAGAAAGAACTTGGGGTTTGGCTGTAGTTACAAAGAGGAAAGCCAACTGGCAGCCTTCATTTCCTGCTTTTTGAGAGTTCACTTGGATTCTGCAACTGAGATTTTGCCTACCTGAGGCAAACTCAGGCTAGCCTCTAACTACAATGCATGTTACAGTATGAATGTTGCTGCCCTATTCCAAAAATTCATATTGAACCCTAAACTGAGCAGACTAATGCAATATACTACAGCCTGCCCAATTTTGCCCAGTTGGGACTTTTAATCTTTGCTCCAGCACTTCCCAGATCTATACTATAGTCTTAAGCCTTTTCTGTCAATATATCTTCAAAAATATTGATGATTTGTTATTCTGTGGTTTGGGTTATTGTTTAAATTGTTGTTGTTATTGTTATTTGTTTGGTTGAATGGAAGCAAACCTGTTTTAAAAAACACATGCACTTATTACTCTATATTTGAATCCTTACCTCTGTTTGATATACATTAATGTAGTATATATGCATTCAGTACTTCGCTTTTCACACTTACTATGTACCAAATAATATATACGTTAATGGTAATTTGCAGAAATTTTTGTTCTTTAAATTTCATTTATTTATTTTAGTATATTTGTGTCATGTGACAAAATTTTTCCCGGGGAGATGCAGCACACATGTCTAAACACCCCAAATAGAAATCCTACAACAGACCAAAGTACAGATACTAAAGTCCAACCTGTGAACCAACGAGTTTTATTGAGGTTACTTACAGGAATAGAAATGAAATGACTCAAAGATAGCTGCATCGCAAAAGCTCACTAAAGCATGAGTTGACAGATCACAAAGCTGGGAACCTGGAGCACAATGCACAGCCTGGAAGCAGCTCGACAGGTTGGAGGATGTCCTTTCCAGGTGTCTTAGTTTCTAAACCTCTTCCAGGTAGCTTGGCTGTTTTCTGCTTCTCCTAGGCAGCTGGTTTCGTCTCAGGGCCTTCTTTGCACTCTTTTTTTCCTCTTTGAGTCTTCTTTGCAGTTCAGTTTCCTTCCATCTGAGTTTTTATTGTTTATTTTGTCAAGGAGCTTAGTGAATCTGGTCAGTTTCAGGGACTTCCGGAAGCTATTTTGAATAGTTTACTTTCCTACTTAAGGAGTTTCCCTTCTGGATAGAATGTTTCAATCTCAGAGAAAACTGTTATACAACAATTAGAGTTTTGTCTGCTTGTATCTTTGTGTACCACACACATGCCTGATGCCCACTGAAGGTTGGAAGAGGGCATTCATCCCCTGGAACAGGAGTTACAGATGGCTGTCAGCTGCCATTTAGGTGTTAGGAACTGAATCCAGGTCTTCTACAAGAGCAGCAAATGCTCTAAATGGCTAAGCCATCTCTCTAACAACTCCTCCTCCGTCTCCCTCTGCTTGATGTTTTGTTAAATAAATATACTGTAGCATGACATGTTCACCTAATCTGTTGTTAATGGCATTGGACTCTTGTCAGTTTTCCTGTCACATCATTTATTTTAAAGTAGTCTTAAATACATAATTGCTAAGTCAAACTTAGCAACTTTGGTAAATATTAACTGGGATTGACCCTTTTAATGTATTTCTTTGCTTTAATCCGTCACCTTCCTTTGTGGACTTTTATCTATTCAAACAAGTTATTTAGAAATTTCCTCCTTCTCTCTCTCTATTTTTACTCTCTGCCACCACGGATGTAGACAAAATTAAAATACCTTTATCTTATAATTACATTTATCTCCTAATTATATTTCAAATTGACTTCTGACTTTAATCCCTAAAATCGCTACATTAAGTCACAACCTTGTGAATCATTTTTTGGATGTACTTTCTTACACTTATCAGTATCTTAGTGCACAGGAGAGAATATGAAGTAGGAATTTGCCTTGCAAATTCTACCCACCCAAAAAATATTCCTAAGTTTGTTTTTGAGGACTGAAGACACACTAACTAGACCAAGAATATTCTACTGGAGAGGCAAAGATATCCCAAAGTACGGTTATATAAATATGTGGGAAGAGTGAGAGACTCCTATATAAAATTACAACAACAACAAAAACAAAACAAAAACCCCAAACCAACCAAAGGAACAAACAAAACAGACCAAAAACTCAGTGGGATGAAAGAGCGCCAATCTAAAGAAAACAAGCTGTGGAGTTGGTACTGGTTGGTAAGAAGTGCTCCCTATTGTAGGCTCAGTGTTTGAACAACTGGTCCCCAGCTGGTGGCACTATCTGGGGAGTCTGGGGGCCTCCCAATGTGACCTTTCAGAGGTGGGGTCTAGTTGGAGGAAGTGGCTCTCCATGGGGCTGTGCTTTACTGGTTGCAGCCTCTGTTATATTGGCCTGACCTCTCTGGTTTCCTGATGACTGTCCACGTGATACAAGCCACTGCCTCAGTTCCTGCTTCATGGGCCTGACAATTCCTCCTGAACGTTAAATCCGAATGTTAAATCCTTCCTCTGTTTAGTTGTTTCTGCCGAGTATTCTGTCACAGCAACGAGCAAAGAGTGGTTTAGGTAGGAAGAGTCTACAGTGCGCAGGGTTTGAAGGCAAGGTTAAGCATGCTTCCTTGCGTTCTAATATATAGAGTCCACTGGAAGACTTTAAGCTACAAGGTAATACAGGCAGATTTGGGGAAGGGAAGCATCATGCTAGCTGTAGTATGGATAAAAATGTGAGCAGCTCAAGCAAGAGATATGGATACTGGCACACTCTGGCTGCAGTGGTATGTATGTGGCAAAGTAGACAGCCTGAAGACGAAGCTTCAGATAGGTTTGATATTAAATTATAGAATTCATTTTCCATAATGAAAATAAGCTAAGAAAATCATTGAAAAATTTTAAATAAATTTAAAGATTTAAAATATTTAGAATGCCACTTCATGAAGGGGTCATACAGGGGTGCTCATTCTCATCCTTCTGCTTCTATGATTGATGGGCATTATTACAATCACTGGCACAGGAGACCCAGAAAGGAACTTAGTTTCGGGCGTATGGAGGAGTGGAGTGAAAACAGTGTGCTGCTTTTGGGGTCAGGCTAAGACACAGGTTTATTTAAATTCTAAGATAAGTTAGTACCAGATGGAAAACAGGGGCAGGGAAGAGGCATCTGCTGATGGCATGCAGCTGAATCTCTGCCAGCTGGGTTAATTTGAATTCACAGGCAGACAGGAGAATGCCTCATTATTTAATAAGGGAGGAGAGGTCTAGCCTAGACCCTGAGCGTTGACAGTCTGCATAGCCAGAAGAAGAGGAGGGTACAGAACCAGGGAGAGAACAGCCTCGGGATGGAGCTAAAGGGAGAAGCAAAGGAAGGTAGTGAAGAAAGGGAAAACTGTTTTCTTGTATTTGTTGCTGAGATTGAGTTGTTCCCTGAGATAGAGTTCAAAGGAAGCCATAAAGATGACTATTAGACTGTGTCTCAGTTAGAGTTTTCATTGCTGCACCAAAACAAAAGGCAAGTTGGAGAGGAAAGGATTTATTTGGGATACAGTTCCATATTGCTGTTCATCATCAAAGGAAGTCAGGACAGGAGCTCAGACCGGGCAGCAACCTGGAGGCAGGAGTTGATGCAAAGGCCATGAAGAGGTGTTGCTTACTGGTTTGCTCCTCATGGCTTGCTCAGCCCACTTTCTTCTAGAACTCAGAACCAGCAGTCCAGGAATCGCACCACCCTCAAAGGGCTGGGCCCTCCCCCACTGATCACTAATTAAGAAAATGCCTTATAGCCAGATCTTATGGAGGCATTCTCTCAATTGAGGTCCCCTCCCTTCAGATACATCTAGTTTGTGTGTCAACTGACATATGACTAGCCAGCACACTGTACAGTAAATGGTCTTCAGTCAGTGAAGATTCAGTGACGCTGTGGGAGCAAAAGCCTAAGGATAAGTTGAGTGAACAATAGGGAGAAAGTTGGGACAGTTTTCTCCTCAGACAAGTGTGACCGAAAAGGGAACTCAGAGAGGAAGAACTCTCTGGAGGCTGAGGTAAGGGTAAGATGGAAGGCTGTTTCACATGCACAAGGATGGAGTTCGAGTGAGACACTGTAGCTGAAAGAAAGGGTCATGACAAGGAGCTCAGCTTGAGAGGACCTGGGTGAGTCTGACCCATATGGAAGAGTTGGTTCCAACAAAAGCAAGAACACAGAATGTTGGCCCGCTCCTTTCTCTGCTTCCTGGTTTGCTAACATAAAGGTGTAAGACGGTCCAGCCACAAGCACAGACCTTAAACTCCGCCTTTGCTGTCCTGCCATGATAAACAAAACCATCTCCCAGCATGGACTGGCAGAGCTGAGCAGGAAACCAAGGCTCTTGTTGGCAGAGAGGACCAGCTGCTGAGCCATCCCACATCTCTAGGGGATTCTTGGATGCCTGGATCACTCCTTTCTGCCATGTGCTACCCAGTCTGGTCTTTTGTCCTTTAGCCTGGGGGAGAGTTCAGTGAGATGGCTCACGCCCCAGTCTCCTTGCTGTGGGACAGCTGCTCCAACTGTCCTGGGAGGAATTCGGCTCTCGCGTTCCCTTGGCGCTCAGCTGCGCCTAGTTCCTTGACCCCTAAAGTAGAAACAATACAACCATCCCCTGGGATGGATATAGCCCAGGATACACAGGCAAGGACTGACTGGTGGCGAAAATTCTTATTAATAGCAAATGTTGTTCTGATCACAGCAGTAAATTCCTCCAATGTATCAGGAACCTTAGTGATACCAGCTTTCTCCCAGGGTAGAGTCCACGTGATGTCCCAGCAAGAACATAGCTGTTCCTCACCCCTGCTGTTTAGAGCCCATGGAACAGTGTGATGTGTATGCTTCTACCTGGTCTGTAATGCAGGAATGAGCAGTAACCCATCACAGGGTGCCCGTGAGGCATATATAACATTTGTTATATGTACGTAATACTGACAAGGCCACCTGCTCTGCACTGGTGAAACGATCGATGGTTATTGAATGAGTAATCATATCCATTAACTAAGCATGATGGTACATATCTATAATTCCCAACTTTTGGGAAGTTGAGCCAGGAGGAGTATAAGGTAAAGACCAGCCTGGACTAGGTAGTAAGTCTGAGGCTACTCTGGCAACTTAGTGAGAACCTGTCCCCAAATTAAAAATTATAAGTATCTGAAAGCATTGTAGCTGAGTGGTGGGACACTTGCCTAACATGGGTGAGATTCTGGGTTCCATCCCTGGCACCAAAAAAAAAAAGTGTGCAAAAGGTATGAATAAATGACTGTCACACTCCAGCAGGTTCTGTCTTGCATGAGAAAAGAAGGAACCAAATTCAGTGACTTATGCCAGGTCTCCTTACCAGCTTAGCAGAGCTGGGGTCCTTACGCTTCCCAGAGGATCTCATAGTTCCATGCTTAGAACAGAGTATCCGGTACCTCAGTCTCCTGTTAGGCCTCAGAAATATTCCTACATGGACCCTACTCCAGGCAACATCTTCCTAGTGACATTGGAGCAGACCAAACATAACTTCCTGTTCACGTGCTCCAGAGAGTCCCCCACAAGGGCCTGCCCCTGAGTCTCAGGTGGTGGTGCTGATGAGGGGCCTGCACAAAGGCAATGCAGACCTACACCAGAGCCTGCACATCTCACTTCTGGTCCGCTTTCCTGATGTCAGATACCACAAGTGGACCTGAAGAATATGTTCTTTGACATACCAGTGGCAGCCTGGTCCAGTCATAGAAGGTAAAGCTGGAAGCATACACACATACACACACAAAAAATAAGTAAATGTATATAATGTCTTTTAGAAAAAGAAGTGGGCCAGGAGAAGAGCTCAGAGCAGCCTTCACAATGAGGCTAATAAAGGAGAGCAGACATTCTCAAGCTGGCTGAGGAGTCTCAGTCTTCCTCTCTTGAGACGTCCTATTCCAGTGATGCTCTTGAAGGTTCTTCCAGCACAGAAAGGTAGAATCATTTGGCTCATAAAAACCATTTTAGTTTTAAAAG
The DNA here is from genome assembly GCF_004785775.1 of Grammomys surdaster. Taxonomy (NCBI): domain Eukaryota; kingdom Metazoa; phylum Chordata; class Mammalia; order Rodentia; family Muridae; genus Grammomys; species Grammomys surdaster. The sequence goes on from NW_021604579.1 coordinate 13,706,168, forward strand.
TTGTTATTTTTACTTATATGTATACGTGAATGTATGGCACATGCGTTCTCACATACATGTGCACATATGTATGCTTGCCAAAGGAGCCTAGAAGAGGGCAACAAGGGCCTATGGAACTGTAATCACAGACAGTTGTTAACCAACTGGTGTTGGGTGCTGGGAACTGAACTTGGATCCTCTAAAGGAGCAGCCAAGGTTCTTAACGACTGAACTTCTACCTGTCACAGAAGCTGCAGGCAATAGTAAAAGTGACTCACAAAAATAAATAAATAAGCAAGGGAACTTGCCAGATGAAACCGGAGTAGGCGATTCAGCAGGCACAGGTATATCCGCTGATCTAGTGATAAGATTGTGAGGGAAGGTCCACCTTCTGGTTTCTACTTTCTCAATTAAATTTGAAGAGAGGCTGCTGTTTGAACATGATAGGGATTGGGGAGAGGAAGTGTTGAGGGAACAGAAGCTGTGAAATCAATAGCTCAGAGGAGGAAAGTGAGCTATAAGAGAGATGCCAGGTGGCAGTGTGGTTGTTCTGAACTTAACATCCTGTTGTAAGTCAATCCACACTGATCTCCAAAAGAGATAGGACGGAATTAACTAGATACCGGCTTTGGCTCTCCTCTTTCCTTGTATCTTGGGCTGGATCTCCTGAAAGCAGAGCCTAAAGCTGACAGCTTATGCTTTTTTATTAGAGAGTGTAACTCCAGGGAAGAAGAGTTAAGGGATCAAGATGGTCCAGTAAGGATGTTGGTCTGAGAGGCAGAGGGAGGCTCTGCAAAGTGACACATTGTTGCAGTTGAAGATGGCATTTCTAATCATCAGAACACATTGCTCCTCAGGACTGTTCACTTAATTGTGGAGGCGCTAGATGTGATGGTTTTATCTGGTATCTACAGCCATAGAGCGACTGGGCATTGTGGCTCTAAAGATTAAGTTAGAAGACCTTGTGTTGAGAAAGTTCCAGGCCATCTTGGGTAATATACTGGGGATTCTGCTTCACAAAACAAACAAACAAACAACAAAAATATTATTTGTTGACCTCGTGTGCTTTCTGGTTGCACATGACTTAGTGTCAACACCTAGTAGTGTTCAGAAGGGGACAAGACACAAATGAAGCCCGTGAGGGGAGGAGACACGTGGAAGGCAGAGGAGAAGTGATTCTAACTCGGAACCACATGAGCTTTGTCAGGGCATCTGGGGATGGAGTAGATACTGCTCTAGTGCAGGGTGGTAGGAAGCCTTACACAGCGTAGTGAGAGGCTGGCAACGGGGCCTCGAGGAGTATTATAGGACACTGACATCTGCCCTCAGCCTGGCTAACTAGCTACTTTTGCCACATACACCCTCAGGCAGAAAGCAATAGTTGAGGCTTATGCAAGGAGCAAATACAAAGTTAGAGCAGAGCAAAGGAGTCTTATGGATTCTAAATGCTGACTTATATTTAAAAACTAAAACCAAAACCAAGCATATCATAAAGTGCCCCTGTCCTGATATCTTGTGTTTCATAGTTTAAGAAGGACTACTTTACCTAGTTGCTAATAGCAGAATGGAGTTTTAGGTGTGCAGAACTGGACTGGGTGTTTCAGGGTGCTCTACACCCCTCCCTCTCCATTCCTTCTACATCTTTTAATATGTGCCCTCACCCTGAGCATCCACTAACGGGCTTCAGAGGAACCTGACCCCAACCCAGCCCCTGTTCACACACCAGAAACAGGGCTTAGGGACGCCTTAGTGACAGGTCACATGACTGGAGAGCAGGCACTTCATAGTCCTTTCTAAAGCCCCCCTTCTCCAGTGTGTCTTTAAGTAACCTTAGAACAGCTAGTGACTTTTTATATGACAGTTTGTACAGAATCTATTTTCTCACGGCAAATACATTTACTAAAATAAGCGTCACCTGGAAGCTCACAGCTTCGGGGCCAGTGAGATGACTTAGCAGGTAAATGCACTTGTTGCACAAGCCTGATGACATGGATTTGATCCTTGGAACTCATATCTAGGTGGAAGAAACCACTGACTCCACAAAGTTGGCCTGTGACCTCTGTCTTTGTCTCTGTCTGCCTCTCTCTCTCTCTCTCTCTCTCTCTCTCTCTCTCTCTCTCTCTCTCTCACACACACACACACACACACACACACAGAGTTAATTTTTATGTGACAAGGGTTTGAATTCTTCCTCGTTGCTCACTGTTTTCTCTGGCTTTGGCAAACTTACTCCATCTCTTGTACCCATTTCCTCAGCAGCCAAGGGGATAGATCTGTGTATGCCTCATAGATTGTTTGGAGGATGAGCTCATGCCTACACAGCCCTTGATGCTTGGTAGAGGTTAAATGATAGCCATTACCATTCAAAGTTTAATTTTCCAGAAGGCAGAAGTAACATTTTCTACTGCTCCTATGTTCTTTTTTTTTTTAAATTTTTATTTATTTATTATATGTAAGTACACTGTAGCTGTCTTCAGACACCCCACAAGAGGGCATCAGATATCATTGCAGATGGTTGTTAGCCACCATGTGGTTGCTGGGATTTGAACTCGTGACCTCTGGAAGTACAGTCAGTGCTCTTAACCACTGAGCCATCTCACCAGCCCCAGCTCCTATGTTCTTAGTCTCAACTAAGTAAAATGCTATAAAATGTCTCCTGCTCACTCTATACCCCGAGGCTCTGAGAAAAGTGAGCTGTGAGCGGGGACAGGGGAGAACAAAAGTGTCAGGAAGTTTGTCATTGATCTGTATAATGCTCTCCATTGTTTTAAGAGAGAGAGGAAATGTGAAAATTGAGGCTCAAAGCAACTGGCCCCAGATCATTCAGCTGCTAAAGATGAGTTAAGTCCTGTCTGTGGGAGTCTGTCCATTGCACTTTGTATTGGAAATAGACATGAATAAATACAGGGGTGGGATTTAAGGAGGACTGAGGTTTGCTTTTGGAGCTCCTCCTGTGTCTATTTATTTACCCGGCACTCCCAGGACTTAGCACAGGGCCCGCTTCCCAGGAAGCGCTCAATAAATATTTATCATTAACTGAATAAATAAATAAAGGAAGGAAAGGGCAGAGGAGTGAACCAAGGCATGGGTGGATAAAATGACCTCTCAAAAAAGCATTTTTCTGTCTCAGTATTCAGCCTCAGGCATTCAGTATTTGCTGAATTCATGATAATGCTTCTATTCAGTGCCCAGAGAGAGCAGAGGAAGCAATCCATTACCTGTTTACTGTAAGTACAAACTCAGACCAACTGCTTCAGTCACCTGCGCTTTCATTTTTCATAAAGCAGAAAAGCAACGAGTCTCCAGCTGCAGGGTCATCAATTGCATTTGTTAGGCTGTGGGTTTTCTTGGAACAGGCCAGGGAAAGAAAGAAAGAAAGAAAGAAAGAAAGAAAGAAAGAAAGAAAGAA
>NW_021604579.1:13709655-13746644 GCF_004785775.1 Grammomys surdaster
GGGGGGGAAGGAGAGAGAGAGAGAAAGGAAGGAAGGAAGGAAGGAAGGAAGAAAAGAAAATCTGTGCAATGTATCCCAAACATATTTTTCTTTTTCTATTCAGAAAACTTTGTGAAAATATTTTGTTTGTATTTTAGGGGATCATATCTCCCCAGCATCAGTATTCAGCCACAGGCTAGTAAAGACCAACACAGGCTCCTGCAGGGACCATTACAGATGTCTCCTTTGATTGAAATTAATCCCTATTTCCTCTTATGGGGGAAATGTAGTAAGTCTGACATGAACTACGCTTGTTTATAATAAATTGTCAACTTAATAAAAACACATTAATACATCTACAGGGTACAATAAAAAACTATTGCAAAAATCAGTTGTAAAAACAATTTGACTTAAATGACAAACATCAAATAGTTGAAGTGTGAGCAAAGATTCATCTTTGGGGAGGAAGTTCAGATCATACTGGTGAACACCGAGAGAGCCTAATATCTACTCTATACATCGTAGTGAGCATAGCAGAAGAAAATACAAAGGAAGAGATGTCTGGAGACAATTATTCTTTGGGCAGAGGTCTGGGCGTCTAGTTCATGTCAAATCAGGGACGCATATTAAGATCTATGTAAGGTTCCATTTCGTCGGCCAAATAAAGTCACACGAACAAGCCCTCCTTTAAAGTGGTAATGTATATTTCAAATGGTGTGGGAAACAGGATAGGAGAGTAAATAAAAGCTGAAAAAGTAAACAAGCTATCATGACTACATATCTCAAACTAACAAGAATAATTAAATAAAAATAAAAAATCTAGAGAAATGTAAAAATGTCTTTATTAACTTATAAAGGAAATCACAATTTGGCAACCATACTGGAAGTTCATAGAAAGCAACTGAATGCGTCAATTTTATACTTAGCAAATCATAAAATGAAAGCATAGTCATCCTTCTGAAAGCGTTTTTTTTTTAATTGTCTCCTACCATTTACTTTGCCATTATTCTTTCTGGTTATTTATTTATCAAGAGAGAGGTATTTTTTTTTATTGGTATATATTTGGAACCTAGGAAAATCTCTGGCACAGACTAGGCACTCAATGATTGCTTGTTAAATGGTTCAATAAACTCACGAATAATACAATACATGCTGCAGTGTTTTAGGGCTAATTATTAGTATTTTAGTTAAATATGTTCATTTACATTCTGTAACACAGGAAAGCTAACTTATTTCCCATTTTCTTCTCCATCTTATTCTACCTGAGATTTTTTAATGTTTTGCTTCCCTCAGTTATTTATAAATACATTTTTATTTTGAGAACTTCATACATGCATCTAATATTGTGATAACTACCCTGACTCCCTGTCTCTACCTTTTTCGGGATCCCCCTCCCATAGTCCCCTTTCAACTTAATGTCTTTTTTTTATTATATAAAAAATTTTACTTTATTATATAACCCACTGAGTCCATACATACATGCATGCAGGGTCATCCATGGGGGCATGATCAATCTACCAGAGATCACATCCCTAAAGAAAGTTGACTTTCCCTCCCCAGGCAGTTATCACCTGTCAATAGCTCATCATCGAGGGTATAGACTCTTGTGTCCCTCTCTCCTCTATTACAGAGCCATGAACACTTTAATCTTGCAGGGCTCCTGTGCTTATAACCAGAGCTGCCATGAGTTCATGAGTATGATAGTTCTGTTGTGTCCAGAAGATGCTGTTTCACCTCAGTGACCTCTGACCTCCGACTGTTACAATCTTTCTGCTTCCCTCTTTGCTAATGTTCTCAGAATCTTGAGGAGAGGGTGCGTGACATTGATGTCTCGTTTATGGAGCATAGTGTCCACAGACACTTGCTTTCTGTACTTTGACCCATTGTGAGTCTTTGTATTAACCATCATGCTTCTCTGATGAAGACCAAGAGGTGCACTAATCTGTGAGTGTAGAGATTCATATTTACAAGAGAATTTGGTGCCTGTCTAGCAAAATAATTCCATGAGCTTCCAATCCATGGGGTCTTGGCCAGATATACAGCACCATGCATGAGTTTCCTCCTGTGGGATGGCCTTAAGTCCAACCAGAAAGTGATTGGTCACCTCCACGACATTTGTGCCATTATTGTAGCCATGAGGATATCTAGCGGCTATTGTAGCATCCAGCGTTCACAGGTAAGACTGTTGATGAATTTTCTTCCCAGGCAGCTTGATAGGAAAGAGGAGGGAGTGAGGAATAACCAATCTGCTGTTTTATAAATACACACAGACACACAGACACACAGACACACAGACACACAGACACACACACACACACACACACACACACACACAGATATGCGTGCACGTACATGCTCACACAGAGTTAAATAGAATTCCCTTTTATATGGGATAATGACTTTTCTAGAAGTCATAGATCAACAAAGAAAAGACCCAGTACCAGGTTTGGGATACCTCCACTCAAGATGTAGGTTGGGCACAATAGGGGAAGGAACCACAGAGAAAAATGAAGGCTACTGTCATTATCTTGATTGCCCATCAGAACTTGATAACAAGGCCCTATTACTGAAGACACCATACACATTGGTCACAGGACTTAAATCATCTGGTATTGAACTGGGAGCCTCCTCTCTCCTAAGTAGTTTTAAAATACCAGTAAAGTTACTTTATTTTAAATAAATGAAAACGAATACTTTTTGTTTGATATATACTATTTTCTTGCTGATAAACACAGAGACAGAAAGCATACAATCTATGAAAAGAGTTTTTCTACATTTGGAAATATCTCAGGGATATATCCACTATCCATTTAGTATGCTACTGATGAACATCAGCTGTTAAGGCAGATTCTTCTCACATGTATCTTTTGTGATTTGTTTATTGTGAAAAGCTATGGAGATTGACATTATGTATTTATGAACTTGTCAGGAGAACTGTTATCCTAGTAGGCTATTAAAAAGATTTCAGATTTCAAATAGGCTGTGTAATGCATTGCCTTTATCATAAAGAGCAGATAATAATATAAAAGAAATGAGAACGCTGATATAATCCCAAAATAATGAAAATGGAAACAGTGGGCTGTAAACTGGTTTCTTTTACCATTCAACATATAATAAACATTTCAATAGCTACAAAATGATTGCGGAACTCGCTTGGCTTCATTGTGTATTTTCATGATTTGAACTTCACAGTGAAGCAAGGAAGTAGTTTATACAAAATTGCATCTTTACAAGTCATCCAGAAATAATATTGAAGCGTCTTTTCTGTAATTCCCCTTTCTCCCTCAGACTACAGCTGGCTTTAGATAGATTACATAGCAAATACTGTTTTAATGTATCTACTCTCAGAGAAAACAGATTTTACTCATGACTTTTACATGCTGGGTCATCTTAATACAGGAAACTTAATTGTTCCTGATAACGTTTGAACATTCAGATGAATGTCAATTCTTAGTCAAGGATTTGTTAATTCTTAGTCAAGTGACTTCGCTGTTTATTTTTTATTATTCATAAAAATATAGTAACAGTGTAGACTGAGTTAATTATACAAAACCCACATGGCTTGTCTCATAAAGCAATAACTTGTGATGATTATTTTCATGTGAGTGTGTATGTATGAGTTGTTGTGTGTTCTCTATCTGCACTCATGTGCTTGCATGTGGAGGCATGAAGATATCCTGGGTACCATCCTCAGGAATGCTATCTACATCTTTTGAGACAAAATCTCTTTTGGCCTGGAGTTTATCAGTTAGCCTAGAGTGGCTGACTATCAAGCCTCAAGGATCCTGCTATTTCTGCCTTCCCAGTGTTGGAATTGTAATCGTAGACCACCCCAAACCCCTCGTGTTTTTCACATAGGTTCTTTAGATTGACTGAGCCAGTCCCCTACCAGCCCAGATGATTTTAATTAAGGATCTTAACTATATAATAAGGGAAACGTAGTAACTAAAAGTAGTGTACATAGCAGGCATGATGGCTTATAATCTTAGTACTCAAAAGGCTAAGGCAGGTGGATTGCTTGGGATTCAAGTCCAGCCTGGGCTACATAGTGAGCTCTGGGCTAGCCTAGGCTTTACAGAAAGACCCTATCTCAATCTTTCCCCAAATATTGAACAGTTGAAATATTGGAAGTCTTGGCTTAAACCTGAGAAGTATTTGCAATATAGTAAAAACAAGGTGCTTCTGTCTACAGATTGTCTCTATTAAGGAGTATTCTAGCAGATGCACACTCAACTAAGACACATGCTGAAAAGTCATAGCACTGAGTGAGCTCCCAGCAGCAGACGGAGAACACACACATTTTTGTAATGGATTTATTTTTAATTTATATTTGAAAAAAATGTTCCTAACAGATGGAGAAAAGTAAAGAACTATTCATAAAACACTTTGGCTTAGTTCCACAGAAATGCCCCATTGATTGAGCAGGAAACAAGGTGTAGAATGTGCTATTAACCAAACTAGAAATTCATTTCTCCAATTCATAAAAGCTACTCATTTCTCTACAGCCAGTGGAAAAAGCTCCTCATTGGATACCTCTCAATACCTGCGATTCTTCAATGCAAATCCACAAGTAAATGTTTATACCACTCTCTCCCATGACGTAGAGGAAAGAGCACTCTTTATTCAATGTTGAAAAAACACTGTCAGTGGTTGGAAATGCCAGAATGGCATGTTCCTTCTTTCTTGGACATGTTGGCAACCTTTGCATGAAAAAGGCCTGGGGTTTTCTGAATGAATCCAAACTTTGTAAAATGAATTTTAAACTTGTGAAATGAGCAAGAGGGTTTTTTATTTGTTTGTCTTTTAGAGTTTGGATAGAGATAAAATGGGAAATAGGCAGCCTTCAAAACTACAGAGAAGACTTCTGTGGTTACCTACGAGGCAAAGTAAGGGGCCAGGAATAAAGAGGAGACCCACGCAGAGGACCCTTGTGGCAAGCACTCAGTGGAAAATGTTTGAGTTTGAGGTACACAGCAGTTAGAAACATACCCTCAAGGCAAGTTTGGATAGTTCTGTCTTCCAGTTAGATTTCATTGGACAATTATGACATTAATTAGTGTTTTCCCTATGTGTACCATGAAGTTACCATTAGATTTTAAAATGGGAAAGTATTCAGCAGAATGGTGCATATGTATTTTTTTTGCAAGTCTGTTAATCAAGGGAATTTATGTCATTTTCAGTGAAGATGGGAAGCAAAAAACCAAGAAAGTTCTTTCTGCATGACTAAAAGGGGTTTGTGAAAATGACAGTTAGTAGGTTATTTTATTATATTTGCACAGGTACATACCTGTTTTGGGAAAAGCCCTTGAGAATATGGGTCACGGGATAAGGGATAAGTCTTTTGTATCTGTATCAAAAGAAGTTCTAACCTTCATAAAAATGAAAATGAGTCAGAAAACAAAATAAGAACTTTTTTTTTTTTTTTTTTTTTGTTTTTCGAGACAGGGTTTCTCTGTATAGCCCTGGCTGTCCTGGAACTCACTCTGTAGACCAAGCTGGCCTGGAACTCAGAAATCCACCTGCCTCTGCCTCCCAAGTGCTGGGATTAAAGGTGTGAGCCACCACCTCCCGACAAAATAAGAACTTTCGAAATCTATTGTTTTCATTGTTACCCAAACAAAAAATAAAGGTTTAAAAGTATACATATATACATTTTAAAACAAAGGAAACCCAAGCATAGTAACACACAGCTGTAATCTCAGTACTTGGGAGGCTAAGGCAGTGAGTTCCAGGCTATCCTGGGCTACATAGTGAGAAAGAGAGATCTTGTCTCCAAAGCAAAACAAAACAAAGAAGTAAGTGAAAAACCCCCTCCCCATCGCCAAAACACCAAACAACAGCACAACAAAAATGTCTGAGAGTGCTCTCTCTGTCCTTCACGAGGAAATGTTGAAGTCATGTTTTTGAGTCTACAGTAGAAGACAACTTTGACCTCTTCTTCATTTTTTGGAAAAGTTCAAGGAGTTATTAGTTTTTCTTATCTGTCTGACTGTCTGTCTATCTAATCCATCCCTATCTATCTATCTATCTATCTATCTATCTATCTATCTATCTATCTATCATTTATTTATTTCTGAGACAAGGTTTCTCTGTGTAGCTCAAACCCTTCTAGAAGTATAGCCTAGTCTGGCCTCAAATTCACAGAACTATGCCTGCCTCTGTCTGCCAAGCGTTGGGATTAAAGTGTGTGCTCCCACCGCAGGAAAGTTTCTCTTTATACAGTAATTTTTGAGCATTTTCCTGCACTCCACCTATAATCTAGTGTGCTGGAAATGTTATAACTCTTAATAATCTCTTTGAACCAACAGGTGGATTCAATAATCAAATCAAAACAAAACAAAACAAAAAACCAAAGCAGGGTTGCATCATGGATGCCTCCCACAGTTTTCAGGGAGGACTAAGGCTGAAACACCAAATGTCACATTTGCACAGACCTCCTCCTACCGCGCGCCTCCTTCTCTCTGTTTCTTCCCACATCTCCCTCTACAATGGGAGAACCTTTCTGAGGCACTGGAGTGAAAACACCGCTGAAAAACAACGTGGGGAAAGAAAAGCTCCCTCCAGTCTCTAGGGCATCAGATGTTCCTTGAAACCAGAGTAAGACCCAGGCTGTTAAGAGAGGGCCCATGACTAGACTGGAGCCACTCTGTGGCTAGCAAGCGTGACTGCTGTGGCAGCACCGCGGACCCATTGTTTGGAAATTTTGTTACGACTTCTGCATTGTAAGGGGCTGTCAAGTAAAAGACAATCTTTTAATTGTTACTGTTCCAGATGGCCCCTAGGCAGAGAAAACTCAAGTCCATCAAAGCTCGGGAAGCCAGCAGAGGGCGCCAGATGGACAAGTCGCACCAAGGACCTTCTAGCGCAAGTATGGGTCACTTGGGATCTGCAGTACGCAGAGAAGGTAGAACTTCATCAATTCGCAGGGGAAACTCAGCACCTGCCACATTTCTGATTTTTGCCAAAGCTAGCATAGGCTTCAGGTACAAGAATACTTTACAATATAAAGTTATCATTTTACTTAGAATTTAGTTCATGAAGGACAATATCCTCTAGTCTGTACAAATAAATTATTCTTGGATCTAAACAGTTATAAATATGAATGAGCTAATTTTGCATAAGAGGCACAGCCTTTCACTTGACAGTGCAAATAACATTCCTTCCTTTATTCATTTATCAAATATTTAAGGAATGACTATAATATAATCATTCTCAGGAGGGCAAGAGGCTATTGTACTAACAATAAGATAAATGCAAAAGCTTATTCATTATTTAACAGAAAAAATTAAATAAAAATCATCAGATTGAAGCATGTGTATTTCTTTTATAGCTCTGACAGTAGGGAAGGATAGAATTGTGCAAAATGCATAGGAACACAATACAAAAAAGTTAGTTTTATGGAGGGGGGCAGGGAGAGAGGGAGAGACACTAGGCTAATCAAGAACTGGTCTAGACTTAAAGGAAAAAAAAAAGAACTGGTCTAGAGAATGGTAAGGACAAAAGTGATATGGATGTTTCTCCACAGCAACAAGGTTGATCTCTGCCAGGTAACTAAGAAGTTCTCTGTGATGGTGAGAAAGGAGGGGCACGATTGCATGATGACTTGAAAAGGTACAACCACCTGATCACTATGAAAAAATACATTGCTTTATTGAGTGGCTAGATGCTAGAGACATAAAATGACCAGGATACAAGTCATGCCCTTAAATATTTTGGGCAGAGGAGATACACACCTGAAAGAGAAGAGGAGAAGAAGGAAGAAGAGGAGGAGGAGGAGGAGGAGGAGGAGGAGGAGGAGGAGGAGGAGGGGGAGGAGATGATAGAATGAACACTATGTTATAGCACTATTTGTTGCTGGAATTCTAGATTAAAAGGAAGAAAGGGAAGATACAGCTCTACCTGAACTGAGATTTCACTCATTTGTCACTCATTTATGGAACTTTTAAGGATTCAGGACCATGTGTATTGTGCTTGCTCTCAAGGGACTGACAGATGGTGACTGGACATGGAACAAGCAGATCCAATGGTGGGTTTAATTAAACATACTCAAGGCAGATGGTGTTGCTAAAGACAGGCTGATCGGTTGTATGTGGGAGTGTGAGGGATGAATTCATGAGGGAGGTGAGTTTTGAGAGACATGGAGATATTTGTGAAGCAGATTGTGATGAGAACCAAAGACCAAGAGAACTTAACCATGATAGCAAGAGTAGGGGAAGCAGACTTCAAATGATATGTACACAGAACTGAAGGAAGTTTGACATAGATATTAATTATTAAACAATTGTTAGACTATTAGAACTACTGCATCAGGAAAAATAAGACAAGAGTCTGGCAGGGACCACACATCTTAAGAAACCATACATTTAGATTTAATATGGAAAATTATTTTTGTAGTGATTTTTTTTTCAAGCTGAATTCCATCCACTATGTTTTTTAGTTCCAAGGAAGTATGTAAAAAAAACAATAAAACAAAATAAAGAGCACACTCAAAGGACTGGTTTGAGTGGTGCTTAGACTAGGCTACCCAGCTTTAAATGTTCATCTTTAGGTAACGGAATGTCTTTGAATACTTTTGGTGAAGGGAGAGATGAGCTACTATCTGTGCTTCATGTGATCAGTCTATCTGCACTATTGAGCCAGAAAGCCATTTCTTCTTACCCATAAGTAGTCATTAGGTCCTGTTTATTCTGTTTATTTCTCAATTCCATCCTCTTCTCCTTCCATTTAGGGGCTTCCACTAGACTGGGTTCTCATCATTTGATCCTTGATCAAGAGCAAGAGCCTCCAACGCACAGTTCTGCACTGTGTAGTAGGGCCTTCCCGTGCGCTTGGCACAGCGCTTAGTTCAGTTCTTAAGTTTACTGAATACACACTGGTTTTCACTGGAGTGCAATTTTCTGGAAAGCAGAGAAGTGAAGTCCTGGAGGGCTGTCAAACTGAGAAGATTGCTACATGCTCTCCAGTTACTCATTCTTTTATACATCAGCAGGTTTCCCTTTACTGCTTGGGCAAGCCCATCAGGATACCAACATGCTATAGTTTTCTTCATCCTAAAACCCAAAATCAAACAAAAACAATCTTTGACTCCATTTATTCATTTTCTATTGCTACTGTCTTCATAGTTGAATTCAAATATGTGGGGCTGGGGAGATGGCTCCCTGGGGTAAAAGTACTTGCTGCCTAAGCACATACTCAGACCTAACCTTTAACAACCAAAAAAGCCAGATACAAAGTACAAACATCTGCAAACCCAGCATTCCCATAGGAAGATGAGGCAGAGACAAGAGAATCCCCAGAAGCTCACAGACCAGCTAGCTTGTCATGTGTAGTGGGAAAACAACCAAGAAACCTTGCCTCTGACAAGATGGGGGACAAGGACCAACACTCCTCCCACATCTACACATGCACCATGCATGCACAAATGAGTGCAGGGTGTACACGCGTGTGCAGACTCACACACACAGACACACATACACAAATACACACACCTCAAATACATGTCTGCTCCCTTCCATAGCCAACTTAATAGATATATTTCCCCTCTTTTTTCCTGAAACTAATTTCACTTACAATTTCATCTTTATTACTTGTGGTTTGTCAAAGTCGTCAAATCCATTAGCAACTCCCCATTCTCATCTTGACCTCTGATGTCTTGGCTGCATTAGATGTAGTAGATAATAGTGTCTTGAAATAACTGGCAACACATCTTAAGTTCCCACCTAACTCAGTGGGCATCCCTTTCTTAGAGACTTTCCTCTTCTTTTACATGTCACCAAAGCTGGAATAAATAAATCCTGCTATCTCTTCCTTTGCTCTCTGTATTCACTTCCTAAGTAAATCCAAGACTGAACTCCAGTCCTGCATATTAAAGGTGGATGATTCTGAAACACCATCATGGTTACTGTTGTTCACTTGACAGGATCTAGAATCACCAAGGAGACAAACAACTGGGCTTATCTGTGAAGGAATTTCTAGATCAAGTTATCTTCACACTTGAAATGTGAAGACTCACCCTAAATGTGGGTAGCACTGTTCCATGGACTGGTGTCCTGGGAAAGGAAAAAGGGAGGTTACATTTCACCCCCTGATACCTCCCGAGTGTGGATGCAGTGTAATGGGCTGCCTCATCCTTCTGCAGAATAATGAACCACGCCCTCAATTGTGAGCTAAGACAAACCTCTCCTTAAGTTGCTATTATCAGCTACCTTGTCAGAGTACTGAGGAAAGTGACCATGTAGTTACATTTTGAGATTAGACCTTTCCTCTCAATTTCACCCTTTTATGGTTGAGCACTCAGTTGACAAGGCTTGCTGGATTCCTATAGAGCACTATAACCTAACATAGTCAAAGCAGAAGGTTCTCATTCAACAATTCCCCTCCCCCCTAATTTTTCAGAAAAAAAATAATTTATAACCCTTTCATAAAATCAAAAGGAAAATCATTCAGTTGAGCTATGGACATGGTAGAGAGTTTGCCCAGCATGGGGAGGCCTTAGGTTGAAGCCCCTGAGATCTTAGTTTTTGGCTCTTCTCTTTTTGTTCTTTATACCTTTCATCCAACCACCAGCAACCTTATGGTACTATCTGCAGTCTTCCTACTATATTTGAGTACCTTTCTTCATCTGCACTAGACCATCCCAGGAAACCTACGTCAGCTCTCATCTAGCCTACAATAGCCTTGCATCAATTCTTCTACCACTGCTCTGACAACTTTCCACACAACGTGTCATTCTCCTGTTTGAAAGTCTCCAGATGCATCACTTCTGTGAACTCCTCCACCCTCCTTGTTTGCACTAATTAGTCCTATCAACGCTCTGGATGCACTTCTCACTGGTCCCCTGGTATGCCATGTGCTGAGCACTTGCTGTTCCTTCTGTCTGACATGGATTTATCCCTAACATTTCAGAAGTGCCTTCATTCATATAAGTCTTCCTTCACATGATTCTCAAGTGTTGCATTCCAGGACTTTCTCTGACAACCTAAAGATAAATCCTTGTTCGGTGCCTTTCTCTTCTCTTTGGGTTTATTGACTCAGCTTCAGTTTTCCAGGCAGCCCCCACTACTAGCATTACATTGTCTTATATGGTTGCCTGATTCTCTTGATAGAATGTGACAAAGACTTGCTTATCAGAGTCCAGCTGGGCCTCGTCGTTGGGCATGTCCTTAAGAGGCCAGTTGTAACAAGAATGCTCAAGCCTGATATCTAATCAAATTCCTTACCCTCCACTCCCTCTCTTCCAGGTAATGTCTGATCACATGACATGCCGTCAGCAGAAAATCTTACATCAGTTTAATAAGGAATTTCCCTACTTGGCTAGCGGTATTCCATCCAACAGTATACTCCACCTGTGTAAACAGAGACCCTCTTTTGGAGTTGATGCCATTCTCTTTTCTCCCATTTATCCTTATGGCAACCACCCCTGTATTTCTTATGAGAGTACTAAATAAGGGATGCTTTTCTGTCTCCAGTGAAGGCCTGGATTTTCTTCAACAGATGCTACCATTCTGAGTGATAATAAGGAAAAGTGCAGCTCCTGGCTTTCTTCTGACTTCACCACCAGTGTTGAGTGAATACATTGAGACGCTTGCTGTCCACTAAATGTCACTAAAGAAGGAATGAACGAAGGAGAGGTGCACCCACAGAGCCTGGGAACTTAAATTGGTTTGATGAATAGTTTCATATCACTTTAAACATAACAGTATTTTTTAAAACAGCGATTCAGCATTCATTAGTGAAAGCTTTAGGACAACTGTTAATACGTAACCTGAGTCTTGAAAATTAAGAACCTTCAAGTACCAGAGTTGAATTTGAAAATCGAGTTCTCTGGCAAAGCTTTAAAGTCTTTTTCCTTAGAGGGAGAAATATTTTGTTATTTATAAAAACCTTTGGAATTACCTAATTTATCTTGTTTGCACTAATTAATCATGTCAAAGCGTTGTGCTTAAGGCTAACAGGATTGAGCTAACAGCCGAAGCATTAATACCCTTTTGAGGTCATTAAAAGTGTGTTCGAAAAAGCTTCAAATAATACACACGCTGTTGGTTTTGTCAGGGATTGTTTTAATTCCGAAGGACAGCTGTAACAGAGATGATAATCACTTCAAGGTGCGGGTGGTATCCACTTACTCAAGCCTCAGCAGCTTCAGAGCGTTCGCAGAGATAGTCACAGAATCCATGAGGGGTCGTGATTTAACTGGTCTCGAAAGGGGGTTTGAGGTCTTCTCACATGAGCTTTCAACACACACATGAAAGCAAGATTCCCAAAATGCTGGCAAGAGCCATAATGTTTACACAGCAAAGCAAACAGCCTTTGTTATTCCAATTAATAATCTGCTTGTGAAGAAAGCCTGATCCAAACTGTTCGTTTTTCCTTAGATACATTCAGTGTTATAATGTTGACTCATATTGAGGCAATTTAGAAATGTATGCAGCTACAAAATGAAAATAGATTATGTTAACTATGACATTTCTTACTAGGATTCTTGCTAAAAATAACATCTCAAGTTTATTACATTTCTTTCAAAGAGTTTTAGGTATTGTCACATACATCTGCTTCTCTTTAAGACTTTAGGCCTAGTATTATTCTTCAGCCTTAAAAATCAGTGATAATAAATGTCAAAGGGTAAAGTTATAATCTGCCAGTGTTAAAGCATTTGTTGAGAAACCTTGAACTGTGAATTACTATGCTTTATAGTAATCCCTATCTATCTATCTATCTATCTATCTATCTATCTATCTATCTATCTATCTATCATCCATCCATCTGTGATGGTTTGTATATGCTTGGCCCAGGGAGTGGAAGGTGTGGTCCTTTTGGAGTAGGTATGTCACTGTGGGTGTGGGCTATAAGACCCTATTCTTAGCTGCCTGGAAGTGAGTATTCTACTAGAAGCCTTCAGATGAAGATGTAGAACTCTCAGCTCCTCCTATACCATGCCTGCCTGGATGCTGCCATGCTCTTGCCTTGATGATAATAGACTGAACCTCTGAACCTGTAAGCCAAACCCAATTAAATGTTGTCCTTATGAGAGTTGAGAGTTGCCTTGGTCATAGTGTCTGCTCACAGCAGGAAAACTCTTAGTAAGACACCATCCATCCATCTATTATCTATCCATCCATCCCTCTCTCTATCATCTATCTACCAATCATGTGTGTGTGTGTGTATCTATCTATCTATCTATCTATCTATCTATCTATCTATCTATCTATCTATCATCTACTTATTTTCATCATATGGAGAACTGAATCTAGGACCTTCCATATACTAGGCAAATGACTTAATACCAAGCTAGATCTCCAGTCTTCCTTGCCTTTAAAAAAAATTTTTTTTTTTGAGTAGGGTTTTGGTAAATTTCTCAGGCTTGCTTTGAATGTACTTGTAGCTCAGACTAGTCCCAAACTCATTCTGTAATCCCTGCAAGCAGTGATAAAATTTCTGCCTTGGCCTCTCAAGTAGCTAGGATACAGGTCTGTTCTTCCAGGACTGGCTTTCTCTCTCTCTCTCTCTCTCTCTCTCTCTCTCTCTCTCTCTCTCTCTCTCTTTCTTTCTTTTTTTTTGGTTTTTCGAGACAGGGTTTCTCTGTGTAGTCCTGGCTGTCCTGGAACTCACTCTGTAGACCAGGCTAGCCTCGAACTCAGAAATCCACCTGTCTCTACCTCCCAAGTGCTGGGGTTGAAGGCATGCGCCACCACCGCCCGGCAAACTCACGAATTTGCATGTCATCCTTGCACAGGGGCCATGCTAATCTTCTCTGTATTGTTCCAATTTTAGTATATGTGCTGCCGAAGCGAGCACTTCTTTTTCTTTTAATAAATCCATTCTACAATGAGGAGTGAGACTTTGGGGTGAAACTACCTAACAATGAAAATGTACTGTACAGAAAGTCTAGACCAACATCAGTGGTTTAACCAATGACTGGAAACAACTGGCTTAAGAACATACTGTCAAGTGGCTGAGCTGGAACATATACACAGTATTATTTTATTTTAAACATAGAGCTTTCTCTGCTACATATTAAGATCATAAAGAATTATTTAAATAAATAACTTTGTCTAACATGGTTTTAGCATATGAGACAGGTAAAACAACTGGAATTTTTTTAAAAAACAAATTTCACCTCAAGGAAAAGGTGGAAGCCATTGTAGACGAGAAACTTAAGAGATATATCAACAAAATACTTGTCATGACTTTTTTTGGATCTGGTTCAGAATAAACAAAATGTAAAAGTACATTCTTAAGACAATTAAGAGAAATAGAACATAAAATATCCCACACTGTTAAGAAATTATTGTTAATTTTGTTAGAAATCACAGTACAACTATTCTAAAATAAATGCTTAATCTGTTCAAGCTTTGTAATGAAATATTTACTACTGAGACAACCTATCTGGTTATTTGTTATTAAATATTCCAGGAAACAGATACTGAAAACAGAGAAGTACGCTTGTAAGCGTGAGTGATGTCGACAATCATGCAGTCTACTTTTGTGATGTTGAAATCTTCTTCTTTTATGGCATCTTGCGATGTAGCCCAGGCTATCCTAGACTTCATGATCTTCCCACCTCTGGCCTCATCCATGCTGAAAGTACAGGCAGATACCATTATGCCCGTCTTTAAACTTATTTTCTCATAGAATGGGTTTTGAATGTAAATTTTGAATTACAGACAAGATATCATCAACATGATTGTTAAATGTTTAATTTTCTTTTTATTTTGAATTGAAGAATAATAAAAATGCCTTACCACAGATCTATAAAATTCTGTAGCTTTTGACTCTTGCTTCTCTCTAACCTCTGATTGAGATGCTGAGATATGTAAAATTATGCCTTATATTTAACCCAGGCATCTTAACTGCTTTGCATGGGTGTTACAAGATGCCTGTCAGAATGACTGAGAAGGAGGTTTAGTTTCAAAGATCATAGTCTGTCATAGTGAGGAGGTAACAGTGGGGCCCAGCAGCTCATGTCATGTCTGTCAGGAAGCAGAGAGAATGCCTATGGCTGGTGGGTCTTTCTTCTTTCCCCTGATTTATTATACCTGGGCTTTAGCCTATGGGATGGTGCTACCATATTCAGGATAGGTCATCCCCTTGTTTAGTATTCCTGTCCACAACTGGGTGGTGGTGGTGTATACCTTTAATCCTAGTACTTGGGAGGTAGAGGTGGGCAGATCTTTGAGTCTGAGGTCAGCTTGGCCTACAGAATGAATTCCAGTATAGTCTGGACTATATAGAAAAAAGCTCTTGTCTTAAAACAAACAAACAGCTGGGCAGTGGTGGCGCATGCCTTTAATTCCAGCACTTGGAGGCAGAGGCAGGTTGATTTCTGAGTTCGAGGCCAGCCTGGTCTACAGAGTGAGTTCCAGGACAGCCAGGACTACACAGAGAAACTCTTGTCTCGGAAAACCGAAAAACAAACAACACCAAAACACATACAACAACGAAAAAGGAAGAAGAAAAAGAAAAAAGTAAAAAAACAAAAGAAACACTCTTGCCAATACCTTCACAGACACACTGAGGAACATTTTTCAACCCAATCACACTGATAACCAAACATAACTATCCCAAGTTGGTATAAAATGAAACTGTGTTCTCCTCTCTAGTTTTGAACAAAAATTTCTAGAAGGATATGTTAAATTCCATTAGACATAGCAAACAGGCTATGGAAATGTCAATTTCATATGTATTAAAAACTAATAATACATTACTGGACATTTAGACTTGAATAGGCTTGACAATTCCCAGAGGAGCAGTAGGAAATGAGCCATGAGGTCCATAAAGAGAAACAGAATGAACTCCATGATCAAAGATGGAGAGTACAGCTCTCCAACACCCAAGTAAAAATATGGGTGCAGTCATATGCAGCAGATGTGCAGCTCGGTCTTCATGTGCATCCTCAACAACTGCAGTGGTGGCTGTCCCTAAAGCTGCTGCCTGTCTGTGGAATATGCTCCCCTAACTGGCCCCTTGTCTGACTCTGGTGGGAGAGGGTGCACCTAGCCCTGCAGAGACTTAATATGTGGGAGGTAGGGGGCGATACTCAGATGGGGTCTCCACCCTCTCAGAGGAGAAGGAGAGAGGGGATAGGGAGAGGGACTGCATGAGGCAGGGACTGGGAAGGGGACAGCAAAGTAAATAAATGTAAAGTGAATAAATAAATTAATAAATTAGAGCCAAAACAAACAAACAAACAAACAAACCAAAACAAAAACAAAAACAAAAAACCTGGGTTCAGTAGTGAGCACCTGTAATTCCAGTACTGGTTGGATAGTTAATTTACTTTTTAAAAAAGTCCTAAACTTGCAGATTTCTTGCTGTATTTGATGACACCAGTACAATCTACTGTAGTAATGTAGTCTAGTACTGTGTTTCTCAACCCATGAGTCATGACTCCTTGGTGGGGGGTGGGGGTCCAATGACTCTTTCACAGGGGTCATTTAAGACCATTGTAAAACACAGATATTTACATTATGATTCATGACAGTGGCAAAATTACAGTAATGAGGTAGCGCCAAAAATAATTTTATGGTTGGGGGTCACAATAACATGAGGAACAGTATAAAGGGTCACAGCATTAGGAAGGGTGAGAACCACTGGTCCAGGGGGATTCCAGTCATCCATTCAGGTCCTGCTTTAGAATATTTGAAGGAAAAAGTGACAACAGTCCAATTGTAGAAAGCAAAAGCAGTAACAGCTAGACCAGTGGTCAGAACTGAACAGTTTCCTAGGAGATGAATCTAAGCAACCGCAACACTAAAACACCACTGCAAAATCATAAAATACCACTGTAAAATAATAAAGTAGGATAGATTGCATTTGCAGTGTTCTCAGGTGAGTATCCTAGGGGCACAAGGAGATCTAGTCACTTAATACATAGTTCTGTATTGCTGAGAAGGGTGAGGCAGCTACAGAATTACATATGAAGTCCACAGGGCTCCAGAAGAGTGTATTGCCATTATAGACCTTCCCATTTGCCTCACCCAGGTAACATCCCTCTCCTCACTCAGTCAAGCACCAACAGGATTGAAAATTGCTCTGCAATAAAAGTGTGAGAAGAGGTCTCTGGCAACGAACATACTGGAACTCTCTCAGAGTAGCATGTGATTCCAGCCGTAACAAAATGGAAGGGAGAGGGCAGGTTGGAACTGGATCCGAGTCTGGCTGTCTTTGCCTTTAGCTTTATAGCCTTGGAAAGAAAATGACAAAGGGAAAATTGAGTTTTATCATCTATAAAATGGGGACAATAACATTCCCTGATGACAAATAACTGAGTCTAAATGAACTTCTTAATCAAGAAAGCATTACATATATTTAGCATAAAACTAAAATTAGTGTAATAACAGTGAAACTTTAATTGTCAGTGAATCGACAATTTGACATGCTTTAAGATCTCAGTTTATAGCTTTTCTTTGTGTAGGTTCACACTTTAAAGACTCGTCGTCGACATCATTTACTAGATTATTAGGACCACATAGACATACATATGTGACTCTCAGCAGAATAGCTATCTCTGCTTCCTCATCTGAATGACTAGCAAAAGAAGTCTTTAACCAAATAAAAGTTCAGCCTTAAAAATAGCCGGGAAGCTTTCTCAGATTCGCCAGCTAGGTTGAGATCCATAAGTGAGACTTCTTGTCAGCAGGAAAGGTGATCTGAAGAATGAACAAAAATAGCCCGTGTCCAACAGCTGTGATGTCTATAATTTATACGCTGAGATCATCTCTGATCGGATTGCCGTGTGTACACACAAGAAAGAGCTGGTCAGTTGTATGTTTACTAGGCCTCAGGAAACAAGTCTTGTGACACCCATTTCTTGGTTCACTCTTTACATACAAACAGCATGACTTGAGACTTCATGTTTGAGGACTGTGACTCTGAAACTCTATCGGCATGCACAGCGTCACAGATGTTTGACTAACCTTTAAGCATTTATCCCCAAATAGCAAATTATCAGTTTTCTTTGTGCTTCTAAATTATCTTTTTCATGGGGAAAAGTTGCAAATATTTATAATGTTTTGAAACATGTGTGGATGTGTTCAGGGAACTGCTAAATGGAAGTAATGTACGTATGAAGTTTCATATTCCTGTATAGGAAGCAAATAATCTTCAGGTATGGAAAGATCGGCTAACATTAAATAAAGCAAGGAGAGAGGGGGAACAGGGAGGAAGAGAAGCTTAATCATAAATTATTTGTCCACTCTTTTACTCTGCTCATGCTTTGGATTTCCTTTTACTATTTTATTTTTTTTACTTCCATCCTCAGTGTACTCGTTTCTTTAACCTGTGTTTTTACATCATTTCCCCCCCACAATTCCTTGATCCCTTCTATGCTTTGTCTATGTTCTGTATTTACCTGCACATGTAAATTATTTTCCTATTTCTTTTTCTTTTAGTATTTCTCCCTTGTCTAGTCTCTCCTTCATACACACACACACACACACACACACACACACACACACACACACAAGTGCTGAAATATACTTAGGGCTGTGTGATTTATTGGGAAATTTTGTTCAAATTAGTTAGAATCGAGAGCCCTGGAGAGGGTGTCTTTTTATCTCTGTAACACGATTGTCTATATAACTTGATGAAGAAAAGAAATAAAAGAGAGGACATAATTGCTCCTGGGTATGGTTTGTCATATGTCAACTTGACACAAGCTAGGGTTATCTGAAAGGAGAGAACCTCAATTGAGAAATATGCCTTCATGAGATCCAGCTGTCAGGCATTTTCTTAGTGATTGATGGGGAAGGGCCCATTGGAGGTGGTACCATCCCTGGGCTGGTGGTCCTGGGGTCTGTAGGAAAACAGGCTGAACCAGCCCCCCTCCCCACCATGAGACAGCCAGTAAGCAACCCCCCCCAAACCCCCATGGCCGCTGCATCAGCTCCTGCCTCCAGGTTCCATGCACTGTTTGAGTTCCTGTCCTGACTTCCTTCAATGATGAACAGTGCTTCGGAAGCATAAACAATAAATCTTGTCGTCCCCAACTTGCTTTTTGGTTATGGTGTTTTATCACAACAATAAAAACCTTAACTAACACAACGAAGAAGGCGTATTGTAGGTAAAATGAACATGCAGGCAGAAGCAGAAGCAGAAGCAGAGACATCTAGGAGAGTTCAGAGTGAACACGGACAGAGTGAGCAGGGCCATGTGAGGAGAGAGGGTGAGGAAAAGCAAGAGAGGAGCCAGGACTAAGAGGCATGGATGGCCTGGGCCGAGAGATTGGCACAGCCAAAATGGCTGAATTATCTAGGGACCAGAGGACCTGAGGGAAGGGGCAGCCCAGTCCCTGGGCTGGAGAGTTCAGGGTAGGGGTCGGGGTATGCCAGGCCGGAGGTCCCTATACCAGGTGGAGACTGAGGGATGCTGAGAGAACCTGGCGACCAGCATCACCTTTGATATGTTAATAATAGGCATCTCCGTTGGCAGTTTATCCGGGTTTTGAGACCTAACAATAACGTGACAAGGAACTACAAAATAAGCGTGAGTTCTAAAACAATGGGACGCCCTCTGAAGAGGGCATGAACTAGAACGTTCCCAGACAAACCAACCTTGACTAGGGGGAGCTTGCCAGGGGCTAGGGGAGGGTCGCCCTCCCCAGCGCCTGGCCCTCCTGTCCTGAGGCAAGTCTCACTGTCTACACCCCCTCACCCCCACTTCTCCTCAGATTCTCCTTCCATCTCGGTCGCGCTCAGATTCATCCCTTCCATCTTCACCGCCGTGGGCTTTCCTCCGGACGCCTCGGCTCTGCGCCCCCAGAGTGCGTCCACACGCGCCGGGCTGCGCTCACCCCACCGCGCCCCCGGCGTCCCCGTCCCGCCCCCCGGGCCCGCTGCACTGTGGGTAGGCGGCGGCGGCGGCGGCGGCGGCGGCGGCAGCGGCGCTCAGAGCCCGCGGCCGGGAGAGGCCGCGCGCCGAACATGGCTGAGAAGAAGCACGACGGGCGGGTGAAGATCGGACACTACGTGCTGGGGGACACCCTGGGAGTCGGCACCTTCGGCAAAGTGAAGAGTGAGTGCAGCGGCGCGGGCACGAGGCCGGGTGGCAGGTGGAGCGCCCGCGGGCGAGCCCGGGGCACAAGCACCTGGCGCGGGAGCCGGGGCGTGGGACCGAGGGGACCCGCGGTTATGGGGTGTGCCTTGGCGGGGGTGCCTGCGAGCGCCCTGTCTTTTCTCTACCCCTCAGCTCACTTGTCTGCAGAATTGGGCGACTGGCCCAGTCCGAAGGGCTCCGAAGCGTGAGGAGGATGGGGGAGTCACGGCGCCACGGGTTGGGAGTGGGTCTCCCACTGGTGCCAAGTGCTCTGCGTGGAGCCGCATCTGAGGTCTCACTTAATCCTTAACGTGGCGCGGTCAGGGTGCGGTCCTCACCTTAGAGGTGAGATAACGCGAGCTCCAAGGCTTCAGCGACACACCCAAGGTCACAGAGAATTGGCAGATTCAGGGTGAGGTCTAAGATGTCCTCCAATTTTGGCCTTGCTGATGAGGCCCCTGCCTTCCCCAGATTCTTCCCTGTCCCAGGCCTTTGATGGTGGAGTTGACTAGGGGCATGCCTAGAGTGGAGAGGTGGCGAGTCCCTCCGCTGGGTGTGTGAAAACGTTGGAATGCAGCTGGTTGGGCAGGGAATTTAGGGGAACCCCCAGCTATGCAGGTTGATTGGTTCAAGGAAGCCTTCTGGGGTCAGGGTCTGGGAGAAAATGTTCCTTGGTAATGGAATTTGGGTCCCCAAGAGGTCAGACTAGCTTAGGCAAGGGGTTTGTTTGTTGGGAAAAGGGATTGCTTTGGGGGTTTTGGAAAAAAACAGGTTACTTTTGAAATTTCAGACTGCACTTACTAGTTAAGTATTAAACTTTGCTTTGCTTTCTTATTAGTTAATAAGAGTCACATGGGATTTGATTACCCGTCCTTTTAACAGAACTACTGCTCTTGTTAAAAAAAAATACTTGGTAGCAAGTTAAAAATTAAAAGTGAAACATTAGCCTTTTGTTGTTGTTGAATAAGTATTGGGTAAGCAGTCTGGAAATTTTATGCTGAGCCTTTTTTTTCCCCCACATTTTGTCCTCCATTGAAGACTTGAATAGATGGGAGAGAATCATCATTTCTGCGAGGATTAGCTCCTCTTGGTATGTCTAATACCCGTTTGTACGATGAGGAAACACCGAGTGCTCTTACCACGTGCGAGGAACTGTTCCAGGCAACGGAGTTCTAGGAAAGAGCAAAACCTGAGCTTTCGGGGTGGGGGTGGGGGAGACAATCAGAATACCGGCCCCCCCCCCCCAAGACAATCAGAATACATGTGAAAAGTATAGGCTCCCTCCTATTGGGAAAGGAGAACAGGGGAAGGAAGGATGGGCACTTTTGTGAGGTTGGCAAATTATATTAAGGTGGCCTTACCGAGTGGGTATTTTTGTAAAGACCTAAAATGATTGTAAAGTTCTTTGAAGTCTTGTGAAGTAGGGATCTTGTAAGAATTGTTGGGTAGTCAGGAGATGATCCGGAGATGAGATGAATGTTGTTGACACCATCTTTGCTGAGAGCTGCTTTGCTGTGGCATTGCAAAGTTATGCAAACGGATGCTTTGCCATTTAGAGTAAGTTATATAACTTAGCCATATATGCATTCATGTTCTGCTAAGTGCTTTTGTTTGCTCTTGAAATATTTTTTATTGTGCTCTTTATGTAGAGTGGAGTACCTGATCTGATTCCTCAGACCATTGTCAAGGGATAATTTAAAGCTATTTGCTTATAGTCTCTGTCTGCTTCTAAACACCAGCTTTGTAAAATATAAATGGAACAGAAGGAACTATGATTTACAAGAAGAACCTTTTTCCCTTGGTAGGAGAAGCTTGGTAGGATGAGCTGTCTGGAGTTTTTCTGACATTGTTTGATCTTCCCTAAAGAGACACTGTGTGGTGTGATAGTTACTATTCATGTCAAATGCACACAAGGAAGAATCACCCAGGAAGGGAATCTTAATAAAGAATTACTTAGATCTAGTGTGCATATTGAAGTGGGAAGACCCCTCCATTCCGGGCAGCACAGTTCCCTGAGTTTGAGTCCTACACTGTGTAAGTATAGAGGGATGCTGAGTGTGAGCAGGCAAGCCTGCATGTGCTCTGTCTGTGCTGGTGACCGAGGATAACTCCAGCTTCCTGCCTTGACTTCCCTCAAACCGACGGGAGCCTGCAAAGCAGAGTTAAAATAAGCCCTTTCTTCCCTAAGCCACTTTGAGTCAGGGTGTTTTATGAGAGAAATTAAACTAGTTCATGAGGATTTGTAATCAATACTGCTGCAGTTGTTCAGTTAAGTCAAGGGACTGGTGAAACAAAGCATATGCTTTTTTTTTTTTTTGATCTTGCCTCGAGTTTATTTGTAAAAACAGCATAGGACACTGGTCATCTGCAAATAGTGTGTGGGTAGGTGTGTCACGGCAGTCCATCTGTCTTCACGTTGGCAGGAGCCTTTTCTATGGGGCCTTCACAGGGGCCTGGGACCTTTGGGAGCCTGGGCTGGGGCTGAAGCCTGGGCCTTAGCTGGAGCTTTGGCCTCTGCCTTGGTTTGAACCTTGGGCTTTGGTTGGCAGAGCCTATGACCCTTGGCCATGTAGCTTCGAATCCTCTTCCCAAGCTTGGGGTGAGCAATGAAAGCAAGGCGGCTGAGTTTGCGGCTGGGGCCCTTTAGCATCTTGGGCTTGATGGCCTGAGGCTTCACAAGGGCCTTGATGGCCTCTGCGTGTGCACTCACTGCCTTTGCATTGTTGGCCTGCTTCTTCAGGCCTTTCTTGTTGTGCTTCTTGGCAAAGCGCATGTTCCTCAAGAACTTGGGGTCAACCCCCTTAAGAGACTCGTATCTTTGTGACCGGGGTTTCTTGATGCCATTTCTGTGCCATTTTCGGGACTGGTTGTGTGTGGTGTGGTTCTTGGACTTGGCCATGTCTGCACGGTAACCCACGGCTTCCGCAGCGCCTGGGACCGGAAGCAAAGCATATGCATTTTAAGAATACATTTTAATTTGACAATTTCATACAATGTGCTTTTAGAGTCACCTCACTCTCTCTCCCCCTCCAACTCCTTTCATGCCCTCCCACCAAATCTCCATTCCAATTTCATCTCTCTCATTCATATATGTATATATGAATGAGAGAGATGAAATACGATATATATATATATGGATATATATATATGGATATGTATGTGCATGGGTATGGGGCCAACCACTGGAACACAGGCAATTTACTAGGGATCACATCTCTGAAGAAAACTAGCCCCTCTGCTCCCAGCCCATGAGCAGCTGTGAGCTGCCTAAGTAGCATCTCATCTAAGAGTGGGCCTTCTTGAGCTCCTCCCCTATCCAAGGCATATGTAGTTTTAAAAACATATATTGAGGTATGTTTAACATATTATAAAAGCCACTGATTTTAGGTGTACAGTTCAACAGTTTTTAGTAAGTACTTAGTAAAGTATCACAACCATCATCGTAGCTTAGCTGTAGAACATTTATTTTATCCATTTACAGTTAATCCCATTCCCACCCATAACCCTCGGATACCATTATCTATGCCTAATATGTATATGGAAAAAGATGAATTGGGATCATGAAGTATGGTGTCTCTATGTCTAGCATTTTGTTCTCGAGGTTCATATCTAGCATACCGTGTCACTGATTTGTTCCTTTTTATTGTTGTGTGATCTTCCATTGTATGTATGTGCTCCCTCCCCATACATTCTTAGCTGTGGATATTATCTTGCTATATAAGCTATTTCAAAGAGTGCCTCTATGAATATTCACATGCAGAGCTCTGCCTGTGAATGTGTGTGGTTTCCCTGAGAGAATACTTGGGAAAATAACTCAAAGGGAAGAAAGATACAGTTCAGCCAAGAGGTTTCAGTCTGTGATTACTTGTAACGGGACTTTCTTTGAGACCACCAGCTCCTGAGTAGTGACACCGAGATTTCCATTTATTATGAATGCTTAAGGGCTTATAGTTTAGGCTTGTTCCCATCTAGCTTGTAAATTAGCCCATTTATTCTAATCTAAGTTCTGCTATGTGGCTTGTTACAGTGTCTCAGTCTCTAGTTCCATGTCTTCTCTGCATCTGGCTAGAGAATTCTCGCTTGCCTGACTCTCCTTCCCCAGGGTTCTAGCTCCCTCCAAAGGGCTGTCTATCCTGTTTCACTATAGGCCATCAGCTCTTTATTAAAACCAATTAGAAGGTGAGAGAGAGTGTGTTTACAAAATAAGATGTAGCCATATGAATAACAATACCAAAGTCCAGTCTGCAGGCGTAGAATTCAGCATTTGAATAATAAAAGACAATCCTTACCCAGTGCACAATAATACTCTCCCAACAGTTACTTGATCAATTTGTCCTGAGTTGTAATGAGGCAGAACACTGTGGTAGGAAATATATGAAGCAAAGAGGCTTACCTCGGTAAAGATTGGCTCACCTCCTACTTTCTGCTACCACCCAGTATGGCCATCTTGCTGTGAACACAGCAGGGACCAGTCCCTTGTTGAAGGTGGAACCCAGTCCCCTCAGTAGTGGTCCAGTCCCCTAACTGGATTCTGATTCTTTAACACACAGAGCCTTTTGAGGAACAATTCATATCCAAACCTTAACTCTGGGAACACAAATCTTTTCACACCTTGGGTGAGTACTTGGCAGTGGAATTGCTGGTTCCTAACATAGTTTTATCTTTTTTTTTAACTTTTTGAGATGCTGACAAACTGTTTTCCAAAATGGTTATCTGTTTTATATCCCACCAACATTTCTCTCCATTTCTTTATCAACAGCGGTTATTATTTGACTTGTTACAGTTATTCCACTGGGCATGAAGTATCTCATTGAGGTTCTAACTTTGCATTTTACTAGTGACAGTGTTTTACTATTGAGCATGTTTTCATGTATTCTATCATACAGATATAAATTATATATATATGTATATATATGTATATATATATATATGTATGTATGTATGTTTTGGTTTTTTGAGATAAGGTCTCACTATGTAGATTTGACTGTCCTAGAACTTGCTATTTAGACCAGGCTGGCCTCAACTCCTAGAACTCTGCCTCATGAGTACTGGGAATAAAGGCGTGAACCCCCGGAGCCTGGCTATTTGCTATTGTTTAGTTGAGATGTACAATACATGGCTTAAATAGGCTTTGCCCTATCTGATGACTTATATTGGAGTTTGATTCCTACACCACACTGAAAAGTGCTGGCACCTTTATGAAGCATCTTGGTCTTTAGTGGAATCAGCGCCTTTCTTTAGTGCGTAAGTATTGTAAGTATTGGTGGGATAGATAAACTGTTGTAAAGCCAGTTCACCCTTCGTGGTTTGTGGCTTTCCCATGCACTTGCTAGTTCTGCTTTTTTCTGCTCTGAGAGCAAGCACCATGGAGTTGTTCCCAGAAGCTGAGTAGATGCTGGCACCATGCTTGTAGACTTCTCAACCTCTGTCACCACTGGCCAAAATAAACTGCCTTACTTAATAAATTACCTGCTCTCAGATATGCCGTATACCAGTAGAAGACAGGCTAAGACAAGTTACTCATCAACTTTTGAGCTGAATTAACAGGATTTTTTGAAATACAGTTTTGTTTCAAGTCTCTTGCTGAATATGCATTCCAAATAAAATTCTTGCTTTGTTGGATTTCCTCTCTCTATCCCTCTCTCTCTACCTCCCTTTCTTTCGTCATAGGATCTTATGTATCCCAGAGTGGCGTCAAAGTCAACACATTGCCAGACCTGGCTTAGAGTTTCTGATCCTCCTGTCTCTACTTCCCAAATGATAGGATTACAGGCGTGCACTGCCACGCCCCGTTTATGACGTTCTCAGGCATGCTAGACAAGCACTTCACCAGCTGAGCTACAGCTTAGTCTCATTTATCGTTTTCTTAGTTGTGTCTTTGAAATATACAAGCTTTGAAGTTTTGAACTCAAAGTTGTCATTTTAGGAAATGGATCATACCTGTGAGTTCAAGGCCAGTCTGGTTTACATAGTGAGTTGTGGGGAGGGGTGAAGGGAGATCAAATATTTGATATCATAGTTAAAAGATCTTTGCCTAGGAGATTTAAGATTTGGCTCACTATCTTTTCTTGTGGATATCTGATTGTTCTGACTTCCACATTTATTTTTTTATTTTTTATTTTTTATTTTTTTTTCTGACTTCCACATTTACCTCTGTGACCCACTTTGCATTCATTCCTAAGGACGCTAGAGGTGAGGCTAAAGGTTGATCTTTCCACATGCTTATCCACTCGTCTCAGCATGTTTTGTTGAAAGCTCATGCATTTTTAATTGTTACAGATTTAGGTTTTATAAAGTTAATCTCTACTATAAACCTTAATAGTGGATGGTTTAATTTTATGTGGCAATAACCACGTGGAATAGAGGAGTGAGGAACATTTATGTACTTTCTCTCTTAACTGTTATGCTATTTAAATTTAATTTCGATTGTTGATCTAATTTATTGATCTAAGTTAAGACTAATAAGCAAAAATATACATAGTAGTCTAGCTTTCATGTAATAGCATAGCTTCAAATTACTTTAAAAACATATAAAATCTTATTTGCTAGTAAGTAATTAAAAACTTATTTAAAATGAACTAGATTGAATTTTCTCTTCCATTAGGCTACAGTATTGCTGTTTCTACACAGTGTCCTTGAAACAGATTATATGGGTTGACAAAGTTGAAAGAGTAGTATGTTTTTAATCTCTTAAAAGATTGCCTCTAAGTTGATGATTTAAAGCTTCACCCATTCTGGTAGGGTAGAGCTACTGCTTGGAACTCTTGTAGTTAGACCTGCTGTAGTCTTCTAGCTTATGAAAAGGTGGTCTAACTAGGATAGATCTTTTGTATATAATTTGTAAAGACTGGTTGGAGGAGACTTTATTATACTACCAATTACTCATTTAAAAAGAATCCCTTGTTTGTAAGGTGAAGTCTGCCAGATGTGGCCTATGAGAGAACCGTTCTTTATATCTGTGCACCAGCAGATGCTTTGCAATGACATCAATCTCCTACTAGTCAGCAAAGGTCACTAAGAACATTAGGTTTTCTTTTTTTTTAAGTAGTTATCCATGACACGTGGATTTCATGAAGTTAAATAAATATTTCACTAGTTTCCCATTTATTTTTGAGGTGAAACATTTCAAAATGTAAATAATGAGTTTTAAGTGGCCAGTTGGAAGATTTAAAGGTATACTATGCTTTCCTTGAGATTTATATTTTATTTCCACCAGTTGAAGGACTTGATCAGTTAGATCTCTGTCCTTATTGTATCTCTGTCCTGAAAGAGAACATGTGCATCGCATAAAGACCTTGACAAGCTCATTACTAAGCTGATTAAGAAAAGAAATAGGCCGGGTGGTGGTGGCGCACACCTTTAATCCCAGCACTTGGGAGGCAGAGGCAGGCGGATTTCTGAGTTCGAGGCCAGCCTGGTCTATAGAGTGAGTTCCAGGACAGCCAAGGCTACACAGAGAAACACTGTCTCGAAAAACAAAAACAAAACAAAACAAAAAAAGAAATAGATCTAAACATGTTTGTATTTAATTGCTGACCTTGATTTAACAGAAATTCGAATTTCTTAAGAACAGAGTGGGAGTGTAGATACGTCAGCACAGTTATGACGGCACATAGCTATCTATCCCAGCACTCATGGCTAAGACTGGAGGATCTTGGATACCTCTCCCACTTTGGTTACACAATCAGTGCCTACCACAAAAATAAGACAGAAAAGGGAAGTACATCTTTAATTCTTCAATGATGAAAGTCACAATCTTAAGTTTTGTTTTAAAAACCATATTCTAATTATTATACTATGTACACTTCAAGTTATTATTTGAACTGTCCAGAGTAATCTTCTGTTGCAAGTGGTAGACAGATATATTCCAAACACGTCCACAGGCACTTGCATACTCTTTTTAGTGTACAGAACATTGGAGTGGGATAACCTAGTGTGGAATTATCATAAGCCAGCTAGCTGTGTGGCACATGCCAAACTCATATTCCTTACACAGTGTGAAAAGTACATGAAAATATAAGGTTCCAAAGGTCCACTTATACACACAGTTAACTACACTGTGGCCATTACCTGTGATCTTGTTCTGAGAACAGAACTTTATTTGATGAAAGGAGTTTGTGGATAAATGTGTTCAGAAATCTCTAATTGGGTAGACACTGCTCACTTTGAACCTCTCCCATTTACTACCCCAGGGCAAGTATTGTGTACATCACATGTGATATACTTGTGCCCCAAACTCTCTGGAAGAGATGAGACCACAGCTTTGTCACTCTCCTGCTGACACAGCACTGTTTTCCTCCTCTGTATCGCTGTCACTGCCTCTATAAAAACAGGCTGCAGTGCTCGCTGTCGTGTGGTTCATGCCAGCGTTGTTCATGCTCTGTAATGCAATATCACTTCAATTATCCCGAGATTCCTGTGGTTTTCTTAATGACAGGGAAAATATTTTGCAGAAAAATTAGTTAATTTTTGAAGTCAAGTAGGTAATTTAATTTGGTTTAGCAGAAAGATCTAATCTCCAGTCCTTTGAGATAATCAGTAAGTGGGTACCATGTTGAGTGTTCTGTAACAATAAGAGCACTTCTTACCATATGTAGCTCCAAATACAAGAGAAAGTTTGTGAATTAGATTTGTACTTTTTCTGTTTAAGCAAATGAAATGAATATGCAAAGCAATGTTTATTCTGATGTGTGGTAAACCATCTTATTTTTAGCATGGTGCTAGTGAGGAAGGAATTTCAGGCAGTTTTTATCTCTGCTAATAATAGAAACTTTCTTCTCCCCTTCAAGGGAGCAGTCTCCTTGCTTAAGCAGGGACTTGTTTGGTGGTGCTGGCCTCTGATGGATTTTCACTTTGTTTCTTTTGCTGGTGTCTTTGTTTTCCAAATATTATTTTTTTCAAATAATTTGTTATTAGATTTTTAAAACCAGCCTTTTATATAATTAAAAACATTAACAAAAGTTGCATTTTTATTCCAAATGTTAATGTGCTTAGTTATTAAAATATTTTGCTCCTTGTGTTTTTTTTTTTTGTCATTTTATGTGTTATTAAAACCCAGTGAGCGGTATGTTTTCATGCAGAACTGCTGACTTTTTCTAAATTATAAATTAGCTATAACCAATTAATTGTGGTTGTCATAACTGAAAATAATGAACTTAAATGTTTACACATACCCCAGTTCTTTTTGTCTGTATTCTTACTTTACTTGTTCAGTTCTATTGGTATACATTGTTTTGGTTTTCCCTCTTTACTGTGTCTGAGTTGGTGCTGTGTGGGATTCCAGAAGTGATTTCAGTTCTCCCAACCAGTTAATACAATAATCCCAGCAGTACATATTTGCTGTAGTTTAATTATATTGCATTTCAAGCACAGATAACATTGCTATTAATGTTATTAATGTGGCTACAGACACAACTACACACAGCTGACTTACTAATTTAATTGAAGTGAGAATGTTACAGAACTGGTTTAAATGATTCTGTTGCATATTTAATGTCTTACGTTACTGTCATCTAATGAGCCTGTCTTCTCTCAGTCATTCCAAGTCCTCCTTTCATAGCCCGTTTCAGTGCTCTCTGAACTGCCAGATAATCTCACAGCTATATTGCATACTATCAATAGATTGCAGCTAGAAAAATTGACTTTGTTTTTTATAGTAGCTTTGTGATTAAGATGAAATGTGCTCTGGATGGTTTATCACTGCTGAACAACTTTCCTTAAAGAAGTTAGGTATCATCGGAAAAGGATACTCTGTCTATACTTGAGTTGTCTTAAAGATTTATTTTTAATTTTAGTCATGTGGCTGTGTCTGGGTGTGTGTGTATGTGCCTGCAGAGGCCAAAGGTTTTGGAACCCCTGGAGCTGGAGTTACAGGCAGTTGTGACCTGCCTAACACAGGTGCTGGGAACTGAACTCTGGTCCTCTAGAAGAGCAGTAGGTGCTCTTAACCACTGAGCCACCTCTCCAGACCATGCCACTGAGTTTTTAAATAAATGATTTTGACATGAACTCAGATACAATATGAGTTGCTATTTAAGATGGCAAAAAGCTATTTGAGATAACTAGAAGACAGACCATAGAATCAGAATTTAAACTGAATAGGCTGTTTAGATTGCTGTATAAAAGCCAGGAAAGTGACATTCAATAGGGACCTGTGTCAAACATAGCTCTTAAGGTAAGCCCAAACCAAAACACAGGTGGTGCATAAAGAGTGGAACAGTTGATAGGAATGTCAAAGACTTGAAGTTTTAGGTGACCACAGGCTTCAGAACTACACATTATGAATGCTTAAATGATAAAATTGTGGCCAGATGGAAAATGTGCAGGGACAACATTAGCTGGCAGTTGAGTAGCAGTTTTTGTTTTGTTATGCTTTAAGTCAAATTTGGAACAATGGGTGTTACACCTTGGAAAAGTATAGGCAATTGTGATTCATTCTGACAATAAGCTTTATATTTAGGAGGAGTCTGAAAGTGTGCTGTGTGACCTCATAGAGGAAGTGTGAAGTCTTTCACACTGTGAGAAAACAGTGTGACTGTCTGATGCAGCTAAAAATGCATTTGTGGGGAAAAAAAGAGTTGCCATAACTGGCAATGCCATGGAGATGGTTGCAAGGAAGCACAGTATGGGTCAGAATTAGATTTCCTTTCAGGCACCAATACCAAACATCTATGAGATTTCTGTTATTGACTCATTTACTCAGGTGCAGGTGGTTGTCCAGCAGGATTGTTACCACAGACTACCTAGTTTACAAGAAAGGTAGGTATTGCTTCCCTATGATGATGCTCTTGCCAGCCTTATCATTCAGTTATTGCATATACATTTTTTTCTTTGTGTTATTGACATGTATGAAATCAACTTTCATACATAGTTAAGAACAACTAAAAAAACTGGAGGGAAAATCCCAAATAATCCCACAACCATCTATTTGAAGGCAGCTGAACCTATTTCAAGGAATCCTGAGAAGAAAAATCCACTGGAATGAGCCTGACATTTTGAGTTTGCTAATTTGTAAGGATGATAACTGTGAGAAGCCAAGCAGAGAGCAGTAGCCAGAAGAGAGAAGGACTGAGCAGTGTGAATTCTGAGGAGAAAATAGAATTAGGTTTTCCAGAGCCAGTCCTTGGTAAACATATGCATTTGTGGTTAGTTATAACACTTGGAAGATTAAAAATTCTGTTTATGATCAGCTTAATTTCAGACTAAGAATGTCTACTGTCTGTCTTCTTTAAAGGAAAAAACAACAAACAAACAAATGAACAAACAACCCACAATCCAGTGGGGTCTCTATAGATGTTCACATACATTCAGCATTCCAGGAGAGGTCTGTGATAACAGGAGAAGCATGAACATGTTTCAGATTTTAAAGTTATCAGATGTGAATTTTAACTTACTAATATATTGAAGATGGGGGCCTTTTATTATCAGGTTTGGAATCCATACAAATAAGCAAAGGAAATTTGCAGAGCTGAAAAATGCAGTCATCAAAACAGAATTCTGTAGATGTCTTAACAGATTAGATTCTACTGAAAAGATTAGTGTAGTGAATGATATAGGTCAAAAGTAAATATCTAGACTGAACCATAGAGGGATGAGGGATAGAAAGAATGCGTAAGTCACAAATTGGAACAGATTGAAAGTATATGTGTTATCAGCACCTCCACAGAACTATAGGGTATGTGGGTATGAGTGAATGGAAATATAACCTTAGGTTTCCCTTCATTTAGTGATATTTTAAAAATATTTTAATTATATGTATATGCGTGTCACTGTGTGGGGGTGTTGTGGCATATATATGCAGTGTCCACAGAGGCTAGAAGAGGATATCAGATTTCCTGGACCTGGAGTTAACAGGCAATTGTGAACCATATGCGGTGAGGGCTGGGAACTGAATGCAGATCTTCTGTAAGAGCAGTACATGGTCTTCCTGCTTAGACATCTCTCCATTCCTGGGATTTTTCTTCTTTAACTTTTTCTGAATATATAGTAAGATAAATATGATTATGTAGTTTAAGATGATGATGATGATGATGTGTTTGTGTGTGTGTGTCCCCGTCCGTGTCCATGTCCCATTGCAGGAGTCTGGAGGTCAGAGGACAACTAATTCTTGAGAATCAGTTCTACCTTGCCACCTTGTGAGATATGGGGAATATTGGATTCAGGTCGTTAGGACATTCTGCCAGTCCCTAAACATCATTTTAATGAAAACTGACTGGAAATGGTTAGTTGACTTTGGGCTGGAGGGTCTATGGAAGAAGTATAAGGTCATGGTTTTTACACAATTGTAAGGAAACAGAAACAGACTTCTGGCTTCCATTTAAGGTGTCTATTCAGATGCATGCACATGGCTCCTGCTTGAGTCTTTTTACTAGAGTTGACAGGATCCACTCATGTGAGTCTTATAACCTGGTATGACCTATATGAAGTCTGTGCTGGGTCGTAACAGCTCTGGGTTTTAAGGACTCATGTGATTATGCTATATTGACATTCTGGGTCACCTATGTCCTAAATCTTTGACAACTAAGTAAACTGAAGTGAAGTTAGAACATTTACTGTCTTGTAAACACTACTTTGGATTCAAGACCATTGATAGTTACAGAGTGGGCACTGCACATTCTTGAAGGGAGAGAGAAAGTGGACAAGATCAATTTTTGAAGATAAGAATGAAAGAAATAAAATCCTAGCTTTTGTCATATGAATGGAGAAAAAAACCTTAAAAATATAAAACAACACACTTTTGTTTTGAGAGAACAACCATGACAACTCTTTTTATTTACTTATTTATTTATTTATTTATTTATTTTTAAAGTTCTACATTTTATTACTGGACAAACTACACCCTCAGTATAGACATGACCAAGTCTACAGGTTAAAAATGTTGAACTCCATCTAGTAGGATTGATGACCATGATTCAGTAGTCTTGACATTGTGTGACTCAGCTTCCTTCTCCTCAAGTGTCTTCGCTTGGAGTTATGCCTGTTTTGTTACCAGTTTTCATCTGAATCCATTGAGTTATAGGATGATTTTCCTTTTGTTTCTTGGCTAGGAATCACTTGATTCTGAAAGTCGTGTGAGAAAACTGGCTAGAAGCCAAATCAGGTGTATGGCTCACAATGGAGGGGAAAGAAGAGCCATGGCAGCTCGTATACAGGAAAGCATTTAACTGGGGCTGGCTTACAGTTCGGAGGTTTAGTCTCTTATGGTGGGAAGCCTGGGAGCAAGCAGGCAGACACAGTGCTAGAAAGGTAGCTGAAAGTTCTACATCTGGAGTGGCAGGCAGCAGGAAGAGAGAGTGACACTGGGCTTGTCTTGAGCTTCTGAAACCCCAAAGCTCACCCTCAGTGACATACTTCCTGCACTGCACAGGCCTAGCAATCTAGGGGATCCCGGGGCTCTGGGCTGCCAGCAAGAACGGGGCTCTGGGCTCCAGAGACCTACGTCACGGCCTGGTTGGTCTAAGTATAGTTCTTACCAAATCAAATCAAAACAAAACAAACAAAAAAGTCCAAACACATCCTCAGGCCTTTCCTGACTGATTTTAAACAGTCTGTTTTTTCTCTTGTCTGTCATTCTTTATGTGCTTTATTTTCTTAACTTACTGCCATTGAACCAATATTATGTGATATATTTGCTTATTATTTATATTCTCCACCAGAATGCAACTTCCACTTATTTTCAGAATTCAAGACAATTCTTTATATACTTCATACAGTATTTACTAATTTTGAAGTAATGAAAAATAACTGCACACACTCACATGGTAAAAACAACAAGAGAGAAAAGTCTTTTGGGATATATGAATGTTTCCTTTCAGTACTGAATATATGCTCAGTGTGTTATTATGGGGCTAGCAAACGACTTTGGCCAGCTTTTATGTCTCCAATTTCAATTTGTGTATCTGATTCACAAGAAAGTGTAGAGTTCTGTCTTTTGATAAAGCCTTGATTTTTTAAAAAGATTTATTTATTTTATGTATATGAGCATGCTGTTGCTGACACACCAGAAGAGGGCATCAGATCCAATTACAGATGGTTGTGAGCCACCATGTGGTTGCTGGGAATTAAACTCATGACCTCTGGAAGAGCAGCCAGTGCTCTTAACTGCTGAGTCATCTCTCCAGCTCAAGCCTTAATCGTTGATGGAATAATAAGTAGTTCTTTTGATTACTGTCATCCAGTGTCCTTCCTTCCATCATGGCTTCATTTAGAATGTCAAGCTGCACATAAAATGAAAAGCATGCAAGTGGTGAGACTTAATATCATTGTGGAAGCAATTCTATGGCCATGTCTGGGAGGGATTTTCTAAATGAGTGGAGGTGGAATGACCCACATGAAATGTGAGCAGTCCCATTTCATGGGTTGGGGGTCCCTACTGAATGAGAAGGAGTAAGGTAGCTGAGCTGCAGTATCCAGCTCTCTGTGTGAGTGCAATGTGAATCTACTACTATAAGCATGCCTGCCATGACTTCCCCATCATGATGAGCTATAAACTCAAATAAGGCCCTGTTCCTTACATTGCTTTTGTTGGGAATTTGGTCATAGCGGTGAGGAAAGCTAATGACAGGAATCTGACCCTCAGCCCTAGAACAGGAAACGTGCTCTGAGAACAAGAGCTCACTCATGGAAGTCTTCATCTGATGGAAACTCAGATTCCTTTGAAAGGAGGGAACCTAGAGGAAGAATGATACTGTTGGGGTTTCCAGCTCAAAACCAATTTCCTAGGAAAGGATTTCCTCAGAGTTAGCATACAGAAGCCAGTAAAGCTGTTGTCCAGGTCAGGCTCCATTCCAAGTTGCTGGCAGAACTTGGCAGACTGGTCCACATGACAGTGGTTTCACAGACACAAAAGAAGCAAGGCTGAGGAGGTCATGAGGTCTGTACAACAGTTCTGGAGAGCCACTAAGGCCAGGCGATGTGCGCCAGCTTGTCTGTGTCCTGCTAGGAGGACATCCTGAAAGGTCAGTGTATGAAGCTGATGGTGAACTGAGGTTGTAGTGGAGATCCCAGCCACTCGCAGTTGGTGAATCTAGGACCATGGAATTTCTGCTGAAGAAAGCTGTAGACATAGAGGAGAGTTAGCTCAAAAGAGAGGCTATGAGTACCTTAGGCTGCCCAGCTGAGGAATGGGGCCATCCAATTCTTTGGAGCCCAAATGATTCATTCCACCGTGGTCCCCAAAAGCTGGAGTGGATCTGTAGGATTTGGTGTTTTTCTTAATGACTTTCAGTCTCCCTGCAGTCCATTCATTTCTTGCTGTACTCCAGAGCACCCTTTTGGAATGGGAATATTTATCTTGAGCCTTTGTATATGGTAAAAATGTAACTTTTATAAAAATTTTATAGTGTCTCCCAATTAAGAGATTATCCTAAATCTCAACAGAGGCTTGAGCTTTGGAATTTTAAACTATGTGGTAATTGCTAAAGATTATAGGGAGTTTCGACATTAGATTGAATACGTTTTGCATTATCAGATGTCCATAAATCTATGAGGACAAGGGTGGAAGGTTATGGCTTAAACTGGAATGTTTGTGAGTCAGGTTGACAATGAGTGGGGTCATGATGGTTTATTAACATGATAGGATTTTGAGTCACCATGAAAACAAATTTCTGAATATGTTAGTGAGGGATTTTCTAGATTAGGTTAAATGAAGTGAGAAAACCTACACTAAATGTGGGCAGCACCATTTGATAGCCTAGGGTCCTAGACTGAATAAGGAAGATCATGGAGCTGTCTCTCCACTTTGTCACTGTGGATACAGTATGACCAGCCACCTCAAGGTCCAACAAGTGCTACTCTCTACTGTGCTGAAATGAGCCCGTTACCTAGGTTACTTTCATTGGGGATTTTGTCACTGCAGTGATGAAAATCGGTGTGCTGCCCTATTCAGATGTTCTCCATGTTCCTGCTGTCCTCACCTGCAGTCTGATCATGATGCTATCTACCCTATAGAGCTCAGAGAATTAAATATGTCCATGTTCTTCTTAGTGTGATACTTAGAGATCAGAAGTAAGAAGTCTTCTGCTTCTGTGGTAGAAGTATCTTCAGGGAACCTAAGGACTCCCCAAAAAGGAAATTCGGAGACAATCAGTGTTTCATCATGGGCAAAGAAGAAAGGAGCCTTGTGTTATTTTGGCAGGAGTCTGGTGATGGTAGGAGTTAGAACATATGCACATCAGTCCACTCCTGATTCCCAGAGTTAAAGTTCTAAATATGCATGAGTAAAGGCCAACAACCTGGGCCAACTTTTGCACCAAGTTCCAACCTGCTGATAGATTTAGTAACCCTTGGCTTGCCATAGATTAGGTATTGATTCAGTGTCCTAGTTATTTTGAGACAAAGTCTGATTACATAACTCTGGTTGGCCTAGAACTCAGTATGTAGACCAAACTTGGGGTGATTCTCCTTCCTCTGCATCTAGGAAGCCAGGAATATACCATCATGCCCAAGGTCCCCAAACGTTCTCAGTTAACTTTTGAAATTATAATGCTGCCTTTGTTACTTTCTTGTTCCTATAATAAAATACCTTGGAAAAAGCAAAGTGAGGAAGAAAATTTATTTTGACCTAGTTCCAGAGGAACACAGTCTATTATGGTGGTGAAGATGTTGCAGCAGTCAGGGAAGGTAAGGTGTCAGAAGCAGAGCCTGAATAGGAAGTGAGGTATTGCAATAAAACATCAAGGCCCATTCCAAAGGTTCAATCCTCCCAGAAAGAATTCCAACTCCTAAAGATTCCACAACCTTCCCAAATAGTGCCACCATCTGGGACCAAGTGCTCAAACGTGAGAGTCTATGGAGGACATTTCACATAGGAACCATAACACCCTCCAGAAAGATTCTCATCCTTCTAACCCTCCCTTATATGAGTGCTGATAGTCATAAACTAAACACCCATGAACACTGCTTCCACAAAGACAGAGAGTACTGGTATCCCAGGAGCACCCTGTGGTCACTGGTGTCCCGGGAGCACCCTGTGGTCACTG
>NW_021604579.1:13746654-13767633 GCF_004785775.1 Grammomys surdaster
GAGCACCCTGTGGTCACTGGTGTCCCGGGAGCACCCTGTGGTCACTGTCTCCATTCTTTATTCCCACTGAGTCCCCTCTCTATTACAATTGCACCCACTTTTGAGCTTTTTAGAAACAGAATTATTTCTATCTTGCCTCGTTTGCCTGAGATTATGTTTGTGAGCTTTTTGTCTGTAGCTGCGTGCAATTGCAGTTTGTTCTCTCTCATTGATGCAGAGTATTCCGTTAAGGCTCTACTACTTATCTTGTTCTGTTAAGAGACATTTGGGAAGTTTTTGTATTTTGATTATTATGAATAATGCTGCTTTAAACATTCTGTGTTTTCCATTTATATCATTTTGCCATGTTAGACATATAAGTGTAAAATTCATCCATATCATTTTAGAAGTAGGTTTTTTCTACCCTATTTCAGATTTTGTCATGAAGACCATCTTACAGGGCTTACCTCAGTTTAGTATTCTGATATATGTAGATCAGATTTAGTTTCCTGTATCCGTCCTTCCCAGTCTTTTGTAATTACCCTCCTACATTTAGGCCATGTTATTTCAGCTTCCACATATGCGGGAGAATATGTGATACTCTTTTGTGCCTGGCTTATTTTACATCATCCAGTTCCTTTCATTTTACTGTAAAGGACAGGATTTTGGTCTTCTTTATGGCTCCATTGTGTTTATATACAATCTTTTCTTGAGTTGCTCAGTGGAGGTGGGCACCTAGGTTCATTCCGTATTCTCAGTATCTTGGACCTGCAGGTGTTTCTTTGGTTATGATGATTTCATTTCCTTTGAATATGTTCTCAGGCTTGGGATAGCTAGATTGTCTTTTAATTTGGGGGGTGGGGCACACTTTTTTTTTAAAATAGTACCTATGCTTTACATTTCCAACATACAGTGTAACAGAATTCCTTGCTTGAAAAAAAAAAAGGCTTTCTAACTAGGGTTTTGTTTACAGTTCCCTAGAGGCATGTAGGGCAAGTGGGCTGTGTCACCAGACAGACATAAGAATGGTGAGGCTGAGTGGGCTCAAAGCCCAGGAATCTCACAGATCTGAGAACAGCAGGGGTAGAGACTCTCTTTCTCTGTACCTGCTCTGGAACACATAACCATGACACCCAACTGAGAGGACCACAGGCACTCAGTCATGTAGTATAGTTCTCCATGCTAGTGAGGTAACTAGATAGTCTTAGCCTTCAGCCTTCCCTTCCTGGATATTCTCATGCCCGTCCACTAAGAGGTATATAATCCCTGCTTCACCCTCAATAAAGTGTATGTGTTCACATCCACCCCCAATAAAGCAATATGAAGAAGCTAAGATCGTCTCAGTGAGCTGCTTCACTAGAGATCACCACAGCAAAGCCCTTTGCCTAAAAAACCTCCATGCTAAGACTTCCAAAT
Organism: Grammomys surdaster; assembly: GCF_004785775.1. Lineage (NCBI taxonomy): Eukaryota > Metazoa > Chordata > Mammalia > Rodentia > Muridae > Grammomys > Grammomys surdaster. Next base: position 13,748,050 of record NW_021604579.1, read on the forward strand.
AATCTTCACCAACCATGCTTCTGACAGAGGGCAGATATCTAAAGACACAAAGAACTCAAGAAATTAGAAATTAACAAACCAAATAACTCGATTAAACAATGGGGTAAAGATCTAAACAGAGAATTCTTGACAGAGGAATCTGATGAGAAGCACTTAAAGAAATGTTCAACATCCTTAGCCATCAGAGAATGCAAATCAAAATGACTCTGAGAGTCTCCATTTTACAACCACCAGAATGTCTAAGATCAAAAACTCAAGGGACAAATCATTCTGGTGAGGATGTAGGGCATGGGGGACTCCTTCATTGCTTGTGGAAGTACAAACTTGTACAACCACTTTGGAATTCAAGTTGACAGTTTCTCAGAAAACTGGGAACAATAAACATTCTGAAAATTGATCCTATCAGATTTTTTTTTCTCAGCTGCTAATGATACACTTCTCAGCAAATGTATCATAGGTACACAGTCATTTGTTGTTAAACAAATTTTCCAATTTACCTTCTTTAGATAAAGACTTCCAGAATTTAAGGAAGAGTCTTTTTTTTTTAATGTATCACTTTTGATTAAAAAACCATCAGTTTTATTTGTGTATGGGGCTATGCAAATGGATAAATAAATGTAATAAATCCATCAGATTATATTTGGGAGTAATAATGTATATAATGTATTTTTATAAAGCGCTTTGTTTGGAGAATGAGGGAGATGGCTTAGGAAAAGGCTGTCATGAAAACCTAGGGACTTGAGTTTTATCCTTAGCACTTATATTTAAAAAAAAAAAATTAGTTGTTGTAGCACCTATAATCCTAGCTCTGGGGAGATAGAGACAGGAAGATCTTTAGGGGTTGATAACAGCCACTCTAGCTACTACAGCTTCAGTTGGAGGAAGGAAGGAAAGAAGGAAGAAAAAAGGTAGATAGGTAGGTGTAGGGTGATTGAGGAAGACATTTGATCGAACCTCCACAAGAACATACACATGTATATGCAAAAATTCAGACATGTGTACACAATGAAGAGTTTTGTTGTATTTGTTTTTTTTTTTTAAAGTCTCAATGTTGTTTCCAGTCTATTTACCAGGGTCCATAGGACTCCTGGGAAGTGGGAAGAGAGAGAACTTAATTTTCCCTGAGAATAGTTTTGGAGGTACTGAGATGTAGCTTTAAATAGCAGCTGTATTAATTTTCAATGTGAATTTTGATAGGTTTCTTGAACTATGTGAATTTCAGTTTTTTACTCTTTGAGAACTCTTACATAGTTTAAATTTTAGAAAAAAATGTATATAAAATGCTGATGTAATAAACTAGGTTTATGTGTGTGTGTGTATGTAGAATTGCATGTCCATATATACACTTATAAAAGTGTGTGGTGTGGTAAACACTCTGTTATGATTATTACCTGCCCTTGTGGAAGAATACCTTTTCCATTATTAATATCATAACTGCCTTCCCCAGATTGCTTTACTTCCTGGCCCCCTGTAGTATCTGGTTCTTTAATCCTGCTTTGGAGATTCACTCTTCCTAGTCCAAAGTCACATTTCTCCAAAAGACAATATGGTCAGGTCTGCCACAACAGTAGCCTACTTCCTGGCACCAACTTCTGGAGTGGGCTTAGGTTTCAAAAAAAGACCAAGGCCAGTTACCTCTTTCTACCTTGTGCTTGTAGATGGAGGTGTGAGCTCTTAGCTACTGCTCTGGCATCATGCCTGCTGCCATGCTTCCCGCCTTAATGGGCATAGACTCTAACCCTCTGGTACCACTAACCCCAAATTAAACTCTTCCTTTTATAAGTTGCCTTGGTCAAAGTGTCTTATCACAGCAATAGACAAGTAACCAGGACATTTGGGTTGTGGCTTTAATTACATCTCCTTGATGACTAATGATACTGAGCATCTTTTCATATGCTTCCTAACCATGTCAGCTCATCAAAATTTGTTGTCCTTTGAGACATGTAGTTTCTTCTATAATGACCAGACTTTAGGTAGTCTTGGTTCTGATGGTTATTCTTTCTTTTATCAGCATTACATATTGAGGAGCTCTTATGATGTAGTTCCACATAGGATTTTGGGAGAGGGGCTTAGAATTTATAGATAAACTTTTTCTTTTACCAAATGATTAGTAGTTTGCTCCAAATATGTAGAATAATTAGCATGTCCAACTTGCATATGCTACTCAAAATCCTAAAGGAGGAATACATGTAAAGTATGAGCTTAAATCATACCAAATATTAGTATTAGTTGTGAACTTTATCCACACAGAAAAGTTACTGATCATCAGTTGGATATCAGGCACAATGCCAAATGCTGAGCATCAAAGATAAATGAGGCACAGACCCAGCTCTGAAGTACTCAGTGGTAAACAGAGCAGAGATCGGAGCTGCAGGGCCATTGGAGGATCTTGTAGTCTAGACATTAGAGTTGCTGGAAGGAGTGGGGCACATGGTTAGTGAGTACAGGCTGAGAGAAACTGAATTGAATCTTGAAGAACAAATGAGACTGAGGCAGGCAAAATATTGAAGTTAGGGGATGCAAATGGGTGATGTATTTAGCAGCATGGGTTCATTCTATTGAATGAAATTCCACTGAAACTCACCGGATACACATCAAGAACTAGGTATGAGAGACAGACACTCCTACAGGGAATCTAAGTGGTTCTGAATTATTGAAATGTAGCATTTGAAGGAAGGAATAGTGAAAACAATACAGAAAAGTTAGGGAAATGTCTTTGTGTATATTGTACAAATGTTATATTTTTATCTATTACTATTCCAAGTCTACATAAGGCATTCTAATTATCTCTTGATTCCAGTTTTCAGTGATTATATACTATAACTATAGAATTCATTCCAGCTGTTCAGTGTCATTGGATCCTCTGTTCTGTGTGAGACAGTGATTTGACTGAACTTAGAACTTCTGCTTAATACTGTCATGGAAAGTTATTGAGTCTTTCCCTTTGTTTACATTTTAGTAAGCTAGTTTTACCTGCAGGTGGAGTACACAAAAAACTCTTTTTTTTTTTTTTTTTTTTTTTATTCCCAAGTTACTTCTTAGTGTAAGGCACATTAGCTAACAGTGGTTAGTAATGGAAAGAGAACTGACTCTAGTCCCAGAGGAGAAGCTGAGGCTTGCGGAGGACAGATGACAAAGAGGCTTGTGGGAGCATAGAACCTGTCTGTGCTTATCCTTTACTTATGTAGCTTGTCCCAAGCTCTCTCCTTTTATCCCTTTCTTATTATTGTTCTTTAAAGTGTGTGTGTGTGTGTGTGTGTGTCTGTGTGTGTCTGTGTGTCTGTGTGTATACTCACATGTTGTAGAGGTTGGTGAACAACTTGCAGGATCAGTTCTTCCCTGCAGTGTGGGTTCAGGGGATCGAGCACAGGTTGTCAAGCTTGACTGTTATGCACTGAGCTGTCTCTCGGCTCTTTTTTCTTTTTTAATGGTTCTTTAAACTTAGAGCCAATTTCAGGGTCTGGCCTAAGACTTAGAATCTTAGGATAGGGAAGATGAACTCTTAACTGTAACCTGGAAATTATGTCTTGAGCTGCTAAACTCCAGAGTCTGTCTTTTCTCCAAATTTCAAATTATTTTATATGTATGGTACTTCAATTTTGTAATTCTTATGATGCAGTGGAACATATGAAATTAGTCTTTCTGTGTACTAATGCTTTCCCATGCTGTAGTCAACTTATTATGTACTATTTTTGTATCCATTTCAGTAGAAGGATATTTGGACAATTCTTTACTTTTTCTTAATCTTCCATAGAAATGGGATATAAGTCAGGCCTGAAATAAATATTTTTAACAATTAATTTTCTTTGTTACATATATTTAAAATTATATGTGAAAATCAAATGAAGTGTTTGGTATGAATTCATATGGAAGCATTCCAAACTATGCTTTATTAAATTATATAGAGTATGTGCTTGAGATTTAAAAATGGTCCTGATTTAATCTAAGGATATTGGAAATTAGAACAATTATAGTACTGTCTTTATAGTTATATAAAACAATTGTATATTTACACTTTCATTACACATCTGAGTAAAGTTCTATACTTTGTACATCAACAAAATGGGTTGAAAACTGGAAAGCATCCAGAAAATGGCAGACAAAATTGTCAGGAGGTAGGGAGAGGCTTAAAAGGTTTGTATCCTCAGTATAGAGTGATCCCTGGGAATGTAAGTAAAAGTTGGAAGGAGAATTAGGTTTGATTTAGTAGAAGGTCTTGCTTAGTATGAGACTATTGTATAGTAATCCTGACAAATGGCAGAGCTTCCTTTTGAATCCTGGGATTGAGAGTGCTGATTCATAAAGCATGTTGCCTGTGCTTCTGTCCCTGCCCCTTACTACTCACTGGTTGAACGACAGCAAGTTTGTAGCCATTCTATGCCCATTTCCAGCAGCTGTGTCCTTGATATTAGACAAAGACTCTAAGTCACCTGACTTGAGTCACTCCTATCTAATGTGGAACAGCAACCAAGGGTCAAGTAAATGTTAAATAATGTATAACCTATGAAAAGTATATCCAACAACATAGTTACTTAGAAAAACGTTTTAAAGTATAGGCCAGTATAGTATAGGAGATACACTCCTGTAGTATAGAGCAGATGTCTCTGGGTACTTAACTTTCTATTAAGAGTTTCCTAGCCAGGCAGTGGTGGTGCACGCCTTTAATCCCAGCACTTGGGAGGCAGAGGCAGGTGGATTTCTGAGTTTGAGGCCAGCCTGGTCTACAGAGTGAGTTCCAGGACAGCCTTGGCTATAAAGAGAAACCCTGTCTCGAAAAACCAAAAAAAAAAAAAAAAAAGAGTTTCCTAATTCTGTTTTCTATAGTATTGCAAAGTCATTTCCATTCCTTCTTCTGTATGATACTCTTCACCTTGTAAAACACAAGACTGTAAGTCAGATGTGAGGGGGCATGCTTCTCAGACTTGCAGTAGCCAAAGCAGGACTTTGAGGACAGGCCCTCAGAAGAAAACTATGAGGGCTGGGGGAAGTAGAGGCAGGTGGATTGCTGCAAGCTTGAGGCCAACCTGGTCTATATACATAGTAAGTTCCAGGCTACAAGTTTGAGGCCAGCCTGGTCCATATAAATAATGAGTTCCAGGCTAGTCAGAGATATAGAGTAAGACCTTCTGTCAACCCCCACCCCACCCAAAAGAAACAAAAAGATAAAGAAATCATAAAAGGTATACTTCAGGCATAGTTTGAGTTAGTATGGTTTCCCTCCCCACCATTAGTTTTAGAAAGTGTTTTGTGTATTTTGGCTAGAATTTAAGAAAACCACAAGGGACCATTACTGGATACTCCAGCAAAATTGAAATTTTGAAGTTAATTATTACATGTATATGTATACATATATATGTGTGTATATTATGTGTGTACATGCCATAGCATGCATGCATGTGGAGGTCAGAGAGCAGCTGCGTATAGTCAGCTTGTCTCCTACCTTTGTGTGGGCTCCAGAGGTCAAACTTAGATCATGAGGCACTTTACTCACTGAGCCATCCTGATAGCCACTAAAGGGAGTTTTAAAATGTTCTGAGTAAGTAGTCTTTAAATTCATCTGTGGCAGAAATTTGAGAAAATAAAAGGGCTGCCCTTCTTCAGCTTGTTCAAAGGGCCTGTTCATGTTCAACTTGATAAAAGGTCTTACCCCACTTCCATTTGTTGATTGGGGGAAGGAGTCTTATAGATGTCCCCAAACAGTGCAGGCTACTGTGATTGCTCTTGGCTGCCCATCAGGAGTTGAAGGGTAAGACCTGATTGCTGATGTCAGTCACCACATACTTTAGTCATAAGATAGAGAAATGGAGCTGGTACTGACCTGGAAGCTTTGTCTGAACTGGCTAGCATACGTATTGCCAGATGGCTATGCATTGCTATGCAGGCTACTTGGAGAAAAAAAAAAAAGCCATCAGCAGTCTTTCCCAACTGTGAACCCTGGAATCTACAATCATAACAAGCCTGGCAAGACATGCCCACTGGTGCATAGTGGCATGCATGCTATGAGAGCGACCAGCAGCTTTCTAGTTGGATTTAAGGTCTGACCCACAAGATAGAACTCATGCTTGGTACTGTTAGCTGAGCCCAAACTACATTGGGTTGGTCATCGCTCTAGGGAGAAACTCATACTAATATTCTGCTAATGGACACAGCATCAAGCTGCTCTCTAAATTCTTACCATTGTGCTCACAGATTATTGCTGCTCTCAACTCTTATAAAAGCTTCCTCTTGCAACAGATGACAACTAATACAGAGACTCAAAACTAGTCACAGTACAGAGAATAGGAAACTGGAGTTATCAACTCTAAACCAGACATCCATATCATACTCCCTCCCAAGGCTCAAAGATCATCCTGGAAAAGGGCACAGAAAAGTTGTAACAGCTAGAGGTTCTGGAGGACTACTGCAAAACAGTGTTTTCCATATATGACAGGGTTGTTGAAAATGAGAATCACACAGCTGCTGTTTCTATATGCATAAGATTCACACAAGCTCAATTCAGCACAAATACCAGGGTGAATGGGAGAGGGAGCTACAAAGTCCCAGCTATAGTTGAAGAACTATTGGCTACTAGGAGAGGGTCAGTCAATTTTCTTTAGGGATGCAGAGCCTAGTAGCTGGCTCTTGACTCTGCATCCACACACTGACAGCACTAAATGGACAAATGAATTAAAAAAAGAAAAAGCCAGCACAAGAATTTGAGATGAAGAAATGGTGTGTGGGTCAAGGTGGGTTTGCTCAAAACACATTGTATATGTTGCTGGAGAGATGGCTCAGTGGTTAACAATGCAGACTGTTCTTGTAGAGAACCTCAGTTTGGTTCTCAGCACCCACATCAGGTGGATCACAACTGCCTGTAACTTCATCATGGTACACATGTATTCAATTCTCAAATAATAAAAACAAAAAAAATTTAGAGGCACTTAAACAGGATAGTAGTATTTAACTCTCTTGTAAAATTCAGGCAGATAGTTCAAACTATTGCCATGCCTCATAGTCTTCTCTTCCCCTTTGTTCCTGGTTATGTAACTCTGACCTTTGGGTTAAGAACAGTTGCTTTTAAATCCAGACTTTGAGGTGGAGAAGCTGCTGAGACATTTTCAAGGCTACACCTAGACACAGAGGTGTGGGTTGCAGTCTTTTCGTTTGGTAGTCACGTGTGTAGGTGTCATTTGGGATCTATACCTGGAATAAAAGTACTGTAGATATTGCTGGACAACTGGAAGTGTAACAGAGCCGCCTGTAAACTGTGCCTACCCAAGTGGAGCGTCAGTGTGAGTAGCACAGCTTCCTCATGGCGGGCACTCATTGTAAACTTGTCAGTGCGTGTGTGTTCCTATGGTAACTGACAAGCGTATATTGATCTGAATCTTCGCTCTTGTATACGGTTGGTTTGACCATCCTGTTTTTACCAACCCTTATGGACAAGGTATATTAAATTCCATATAAAATTTACTTCAGTTATTTTGTTGTTGCACGTGTTTCTCCACTGATACTTTAAAACCCAATATAAATCTTTCTTCATGTGCATATGATCAACAAGTTATTGCACATAAAAGATGCTTAGCAAATGTTTTAGATTTATTAAATTTTTAAATTGATTAAGTAAATGGAAGTAAAAGTTTTATGACTGGAAACATTTGATTTCCATAAAGAGAAGTTTATATTTGCCACATACATAGAAGATATTTTTTGGTTTTGTATGTGTATTTTTAAAATTTGTTTTTTCTTTTTTGAGACAAGGTTTCTCTGTGTAGTCCTGGCTGTCTTGGAACTCACCCAGTAGACCAGGCTGGCCTCAAATTCAGAAAGCCACCTGCATTTGCCTCCCAGAGTTCTGGGATTAAAGGCAAGTGCCACCACTGCCTGGCTATTGAAAGAGTTTTAGAACTTTCATTTGAGTTTCAGGGGAAAGTGTGACAAATTATTGTATGTAATTAATTGTAGTTAAGCACCAAGTTACTGAAGGAATCATTAGGCCTAAAGCTAGTATAATTAACAAAAAAGGGGGGATTGTCAAAACATTTGACTGTTTTAACTTTAGGCATTTCCTCGTTTATCAGTATTATAACCATTTCTAGGGAAAATGCCATTTTTCAGTACTTCATGTGGAAGAGACAAAGCAATACTTTATCACTATATTCTTTTCTGAGTCCGTTCACTTGCATTTTTGTTTGCAGATTATCCCTGTGGTATTAAAACAAATGACCCAACTGCTTGGCTGATGTCATGTTAGATATGCTTATATCATGTGACCAGAATACCTGGGAACATGTAGGGAGGAATTATTTATTTTGGCTCCCAGCTTCAGAGGTGCCATCCCATCACGACTGGAAGGGCAGGTTGGAGCAGGACAGTTAATATTTTCTCAGCCAGAAAAGAAAAAAGAGACAAGAACCACTTGCAGCCTTAAAGACATCTCCCCATGTCTACCTCCTTCCAGAGGCCCACCTCGTTCCTCCACCTGTCAGCTGTACCATGGTAGTATGAGTTTCAAGTAGTTTGCCCATTGATTAGGTCAGTGTCGTCTGGTTTTAATTATCTTGGAAGTGCCTTCACAGACATATCTAGAATTATGCTTTACTAACCTCTCAAGTGTTTATTCAATCAACTTGATAGGACTAACCATCACAGAGTCTATAGTCTTATTTGATTTGAAAAGTTATCTGTTTTTCAGTACTTTTGGTTAGTGGGGAAGAAGGAATTGAATCTTCTCTGTTGTGATAAGTTATGTATATATCCCTAGAGAATAGTGATACCTCATAGAGTTGTTGTCAGGATGGGTAAGCAAGCTAGCTAGCACTTAGAATACTGCTTAGTACATAGTAGTAAATAGCACTGTCACTTCGATTATTACTTTTATTATAGTGTTTAAATGATATTTCTTTTAAAGAAATATTCAGTAGCTATCACTAGCTGGAATCTTTATTTCTAGCATACAAGCAGTGCACTATTAGTAAAGTAAAGGACATGAGTTTGGCAGAGGAAGAGACCAAGAATGCTGCATCTAATTTTGAACTTGTTAAACTTGAGGGGCCCGGGGAACACCCATCTTGAAATTCTCTTTGTGAACCTGAAGAGGGAGCAGGATCGTTAGTTAACATAAGCCTTGGGTGATGAGTGAGATGATTCAGGTCTCTACCAAGGATCCAGGTGAGAAGCCTTGGGACATTAACTTTAAAGAGCCAGTAGAGAGCAGAAAGGAGAGCTTCTAGCAGTTAATAGGAGAGAGTGGTGCCGTCCTCAGACAGTAATGCCTCCTTAGCAGAACCATTAACACCAGACCAATCCAGTAAGATGAACGTGGGCCCTGAACAAAGAGAGCAAAGAAGTGATATGGGAAGTGGCAAAGATTGAGTTAACTTTGGACAGAAGTTAACTGTTTTATGTGTATTAAAGAAATTATTTATTCTGTAGTAAATACAGTGATGTATTTCATAGAAGATGAAAGATAAGGAAAACATAAGGAATTCTACTCTGTCTAAAAGATATTCTGTAGTATTCTTATGAAGGAATACAGAACTGAGTAATCCTTTGCACAAAGATGGGAGGAGCATGGCTATGCTTGGCTGAGGATGCTGAGATGATGGAGGCACAGCTTCTGTTTTGAAGGCACACCTTCTCAAGGGGAAGAGGCTGGGGTAAATGAGGAGAACTTCAGGCCTGTGCATCCCATGATGCTGAAGTACATCCATGAGGAAATAAGCTTACAACCCAGTGGGAAGGTGCACGAGGAATGATTATGTTCTTCTGACAGCCAATGTCTCTCTTTCTCTTTTCTTTAGTTGGAGAACATCAATTGACAGGCCATAAAGTGGCAGTTAAGATCTTAAATAGACAGAAGATTCGCAGTTTAGATGTTGTTGGAAAAATAAAACGAGAAATTCAAAATCTTAAACTCTTTCGTCATCCTCATATTATCAAACTGTAAGTATTTTTGTGCTTGAAAATACAAAAGAACTGTCCTGAAATAGTTAAACTGAAATTTTATAAATATCTTGTTAATTTTAGGGAATATCGGTTTTCATGTTCATATTCAGTTTTAATTTTAATTCATTACCCCTCTGTCAGTTCTTCAGTGCACATAATTAAAATTAAAGCCTTGCTTCAAAGTTGGTACTAGTCAAGTGATGAGGGTAGCCTTGGAAGTTGATTCTTTAGAATTCACTCTGAAGATCACTCTGCGTTTGCAATTCTACTTTGGTTATCTTCTTCTTCTTTTTCCTCCTTCTATTTTTAAGTTAAAAGTAATATCAGGCCAGGTGTAATGGTGCATTACTGTAATGTCACTCAGTGACCAGGGCAAGAGGATCATGAGTTTGAGGTTAACCTGGGATATATAGTAAAACTGGTCTAAAAAAATTAAATATTAAGAGAGCTATAATCTAGTTAGTTAAATTGAAAGATAATTTAACTAATTTAATTAAATATAGAAAAATCTACATATTAAGGATGCAGTAATATTCTATTATGTTGTTTAAAGTTCTGTAGAGAATCTTGTAACAGTCTAGATATATAAAATTATCTTTATTGTACTTTAAAGCTTGGATGAAATTTTTATAAAATAAATGTTAATTTTACTCACTCAAGGAGTACCTGAGGGTAGCCAGGAACTGTGCCAAGCATTCTACATTTATAATCCCATAATATCATCATGACAAGTCTGTAAGGTAGGCTTACTTTATTGATAAGAAGACAGCATATGCAACAGGGATAAGCAACTATAAAAGTTAATTTGTGGATCTATGGTTTTGGCCCAGTTATATTTATATAGTTACTCAAATATGTAAACAAAGAACAATATGGTTTTATAAATGCCAAATTAGTTAGTGAATGTAGTAGTAGAAATAGTAGAAAGAGAGTTAGTGTATATCTTGATTCAAATAAGATTGCTGCATAAGAAAGCCTATTTAAAATCAGTGTTAAGATATTAGTGTCTTTTAGATTTTGTTTGCTAGTATATTAAGATCAGAATAAATTATATTTAGCCTAAAATTAGTAGGTGGACAATTTTTTTCTTTCTCTCCTTCCTTCCTTCCTTCCTTCCTTCCTTCCTTCCTTCCTTCCTTCCTTCCTTCCTTTCCTTTTTTTAAAATTTTTTTGAAAAAGGGTTTTCTGTATAGCCCCAGATGTCCCAGAACTTGCACTGTGGACCAGGCTGGCCTCGAATTCAGATATCCACCTGCCTCTGCCTCCTAAGGGCTGAGATTAAAGGTATGCATCGCTACCACCCGGCTAGTGAACAATCTCTTTTTAAAAATTATTTTATTGTTTAAGAATTTCATGTGTTTTGATCAAATTTACCCTATTCCTTTCCCTACAGTCCCCCACCCCACTTTCCATGTCCAACTTCAAAACTCTTTAAAATCCCCAGTGAGCAACCTTTGGATGTCAGTGTTAATGGGGAGCATTGATAATCCTGTAGAGTTCTTTTGTTTTTTGATGATAGTCAACAGGATAATGGCCCTCCAAATGTCAGTCTTTTCACCTCAGAAACCTGTGAATGTTGTCTGTTATACTGGAAAGACAAACTAAGGTTACAAGTCATCTTAACACTGAAAGGGGGAGTTAGTTCTAGGTGAGAGTTCTCTTGAGAGTCCATGTAAACACAGTGATCCTCAAAAGTAGCAGACAAGGATAGAGGAGGAGTCAGAAAGAGACCTGAGCAAGGCCATCATGAGCAGATATGGGAAAGACTGCTGGCTACTGGAGGCTTACAAGATGGGGAAAGGACTGTGTGATAACATAGGACAGATTCCAAGAGCCAAAACTGCAAAGTGGACTTTGCTCCTGGAGTCTCCAGACACATTTAAAACTTGCCACCACCTTAGTTCGTGTGTCAGGCTACTAATCTACAGAACTGTAAGATAATCCATGCGTGTTCTTTTCAGCCTCTTAAGTTTGAAGGACAGAGGCAATAGAAAAGTAACACTGTGCTGGTTAGTTTTTGTCAACTTGACACAAACTAGAGTTTTCTGGAAGGAGGGAACCTCAGTTAAGGAATTGCCTCTCAGCTTGGCCTATAGGTATATCTGGGCATTTTCTTGGTTAATGATTGGTATTTGAGGGTCTAGCCTACTACTGTGGGCAGTGCCAAGCCTGGGCAGACAGTCCTAGGTAAAAAAGCAAGCTGAAAAAGCCTCCAAGAGAGACCTAGGAAGCAGTGTTCCTTTACTGTCTCTGCTTGTGTTCCTACCCTCACGCCTTTCCATGCTGCACTGTAGTCTGCAAGATGAAATCAGTCCCTTTCTACCCAACGTCGCTTTAGGTCAGTATTTTATCACAGCAACAGAAAATCAAGCTGGAACAAACAGCTGTTTCTCTTCCCAAGACAGAGAGCCCTCTCTGGCCTGGAATGTGTAGACCAGGATAGCCACAAACTCACAGAGCTCTTCCTGCCTCTGATTCCCAAGTGACAGAATTAAAGAGAGGTGCCACCAAGCCTAGCTTGTGGAATTCCTAAAATGCGTGGTTGGTGCAGGCTTTGAAATATTTAGTTTTTATTGTTGTACTTTTTGTAGTACACCATTGCAAATTAAAATATTTGATGATGGAACCCACATAGTGCCATCTTGCCAACATCAAGAATGTGCCACCGACTGTTCCTAGTTGGCTAATACTTGGTTTGGTGTGCCATTGGGTGATGCAATTGCCATAAAACTTTCAGTTTTACAGTAAGCTTCAATGCTGTATGATACTTACTTTGTGGTTCATTCCATTATAAACATAGAATCACATGGCAGTGTTTGATTTTAAGACTATTTCTAGTACCAAGTGCTAGAATGTGTATGTAAAACTTTTGGAAGATTAGTATAAAATACAGCCTGTCAAGGATAATGCACCTCTCTTTCCATTTGTTTTCTAACTTTCAAATGGCGTGCTTCATAGTGTTATGTAAGAAGTAACTGTTGGCATTGGTAGAATGCCAACACAAAAGTAGGCATTGGCCTCCTGTGAGCTGATTCTAGTTTCCTTGAGCGGACTCCAAGTAGTTTTCAGTAAACTGAAGCAGTTCATGTCTTTTTTTTTTTTTTTTATACAGTCTTGCTCTGTAACCTAGGCTGACCTAGAACTACTGTGTAACCCAGTCTGACCTCCCCATCAAACTCAGAATCCAGTATAACCCAAGCAAACTCACAATCCTGTGTTTGCTTCCCTAATGCTGAGATTCTAGGCCAGTGACACTGTGCCCTTCTCACATCTGACTTGACTCCATATTGGTAATTACTTCAGTGGTTTGTAAGCTAAATTTCTTTGGGTTTTGCTGCTTACTTGATATTATGTATAAGAAGAGAAACCGGAAATGGCCATACTAAAATATCATGCACCAGAGTGAGGGTGGAGATGCCTCTGAATGAGCAGACTTTGAGCTTTTAAAATGCTAGCCCTGGAAACTCCCAGTTGGAGTGTGTGATCTAGATTTGTTCTGCTCTTGAAAACATATATTGCATTTTGTCACTGGTCTAATTTAATTCTGTTGCTGTGATAAAATACCCTGACAACAAGCAGTTTAGGGGAGAAATGGGGTTTACCTGGCATATAATTACAGTTACAGTCTATTGCTGAGGGGAAGTCAGGTCAGAAACACAAGTAGCCAATCACACACATTACTTCCATGTCAGGAGCAGAGAGAAACGAGTGCCCCCTGCTGGCTGCCTGCTGCCTGCTGCCTGCTGCCTGCTGCCTTCTTATACTCAACCAGCCCTTTCTCCTCTTACATAGTTCAGGAACCAGCCCATAAGATGGTGCCACCCACAGCAGGCCAAGTTTTCCTACAACAATTAACCATTATGACAACCCAGTCCCCAGCAGATGTGTTACTAGTCTAGTCTGATCTGGATAATTCCTCAGCTGGGCCTTCCTTCTCAGGTGACTCTGTGTTATGGCAAATTGACAGTTAAAACTAACAGCTCAGTCAGTAAACAGCTTATCGTGGAATTTAAAATCTGATTTCTCACAGTGTAATTTAGCACTGTTTTCTTATTCTTTTTTCTATAATTTATTAACAATTTCTGTCTCATTCTGATATAGAATTAGTGTTACATTGTACTAAAGTAACTACAGAACAGCCTCAGAGTTGGTCAGCAAGTAGTTAGCAGAGACAAACCAGTGCGTAAAGCTCCTACATTTCAGCCGTGAGCTTGTCGCTCGTCCACATTGCCTCCTGAATTGTGAATTTGAATTTTTTAAAAAGAAAAAAACCTCACGCTTTCTTCCTACTGAGAAAGTTTATTGGCATAGCCTCTAGTAATGATAGTGTCACACACACACACACACACAGGGAGAGACAGAGATGGAGACAGAGACATATACACAAAGAGATCTAATTCGTAACACACACAGGGAGAGACAGAGATGGAGACAGAGACATACACACAAAGAGATCTAATTCATAATCTTTGTTTTGTTCTTTCTAAACTTTCTGCCAAGAATAGTTTCATTATTGAAAAAAGGCCTCTACAATCGGTCAGAAAAAATGAGTACTAACTACCAAGTCTGACAGTAAAAATCTATTTACTGAATGATTTCTCTATTAACTTAACCCCCTTCTCCCCCCCCACAAAAAAAAAAACAAAACCAAAAGCCAGTGTTTGTTTATCCTGAGAGCCACTGGCAAAGGTTTAAAAGTAACAAATAAGATGGAAAGGAAAAGTGAAAACTTTCCGAATTCTAGAATTTGTGGAATTGATCTTTATTTTTTCTTTTTCTTTTTTCTTTCCTCTGTAGTTCTTAGAGAAATTTAAGTTACATTCAAAAGGTGAATACTTCTTAGGAAAAGATTTTTTTCTGGCTAATTATTCTAATCTACTTCTTTAAGCCCCTCTTCAGCTTTTAAGCAGAAGATGTTCACCATCTTGAATGTTGTGATCCTCAGGTTTCCATGACCTAATCTTTTTGGTTTTCCCTTTTTGTTCTCTGCCTGATCTTAAACCTTCCTCTTTATCCTTACCTTCAATAAATACATTAAATATGGTACTTCAGTCTGCTGAGATCTCATACCCTTCTGAGTGCACACTTCAGTGATTTCCTTAGTATCAGAGCATCATTTGTCATCCCTGTAAGGTTTCACATTTGTTTTGCTGTCCTGAACGTAGCTGTAATAACTAGAACACTCTGCTAGGGTGAAACTGAGTGTGAGCGTCTCGGGGAAGGGAAGATTGCCATAATGGCCAGAGCAGAATGGAGATAAGGTCATAAGGTCACTGAGTGGACAGGTTTGGGTCTTGTTCTAAGTTGGGGACTTTGGGAGAGCTAGAGGACGGACTGACTGTGGTATGGAGGAAGAGATGGAGGCAGGAAGACCAGCAAGAAAGCTGCCACTGTTGGCTAGCTGAGAGACTCTGGCACTTTAACCACAGTGACGGATAAGGCTTGTGGTGTCTAATCTAACAACCACTAGCCACGTGCATTATTTTTTAAGATAAAATTAATGGTGTAATTGTTGTGGTTAGTAGGTCCTATAGACAGAACAGATACAAAGCAATCTATGTGTGGATGGTCTCATTGAGCAGCCTAGCTGGATGGAGAGATGTGGCAGATTCATTGTACATTTTACTTTTTAATTTATTCTTTATATATTATATATATATATATTATACACACACACACACACACACATATATATATATATATATATATATATATATATATATATATATATAATATGCTTTGATCATTTTGATCATATATTCACTCTCTCCTACTCTTTTATCCCATCCCTGCTCTGTAGTGGAAGATATTTAAATCTCCATCCTGAATAGGACCAGTCAATGAAAACACAACTCAGTAATTATGAATATATTCTGTAAGACTAGATTGGGCAGATACCCCTACACTACTCTGTTCCCCAGCTATGAGACCCTTATAACTTGAGGATTTTCTAGAACCTGCATCTGTCCTTCTACCTCCTGCTTCCCAGTTGTCCTCCTCCGTCATCCTCCATCATCTTCTCTCTCCTCTTTTCTCCCCAGTCGTCCGCTCTCTCTTCTCTCCCCAGTCATTGTCGGTCTCCATGGTCCCTGTAGTCTCCACCCTCCATTGTCTTCTTCCATTGTCTTCCTCCAGTTATCCTCTCCCTGCTCTCTTCCCACCAACCTTTATATCTCCACCTCTCCTTCCTCTGCCCAATCACTGGCTCCAGCCTTTATTTTACAAATTAAGATGGGCAGAAGGCTCACTAGAAGTCACCTGTGTAATGACTAACACCTCCTCTGCAGCCTTTCACAGGAAAGGGTAATTAGTATCAACATACAAGGCCAGGGCTATCCACAACACTGCTCTAGATGTTTTCTTCTCAGCAAGTCCCTCTCCTGCTCCCCCACTTCTGCTTTCATGTCTTTTGGGGTGCCCCATTCCATTTAATTGAGATTGCTTTCAAGAGCCGGGGATGGGGGGTTACTTGAGCAAGGGCAGCGTGCCGGTGGCCAATCACAGAGGGGTATGACTACCCTCCCCCTTCAGTCATCAGTCTATAGCTCCTCAAGGAAGGCTGGGGCCCCAGGAGCCCCTACTTGTCCATGATAGAATGTTGTTGGACCCAAATGTGTACAGAGAGGACTGCTGTGTGCTCATCAGTGCACAGCTCTGTCATGAGCAGAAGAGAGTGCTCCATGACACGCTTTTTCTGTCTTGTGCATTTTAGGTTCTTTCTGTCACTCTTCTATGATGGAAGGAGTGTCCCCTTTAAGGCAGATCTCATACAGTCACTTATGCTTAGCATTTTGACTAGTGTCTAGTCTATGCATTAACCCGCTGCACACAGAAGTGTCTGTGACCAAGAGTGAGGGCAGCACTAATCAGTCAAACATTAAAAGACAGTATGACACTATGTCCATCTAGTGAAATTACCTATTAGGTATTTCAGAGCCAGAACTAATGAATTACTGCGAGATTGGAAAGAAGGAACAGAAAAAGGAAATAAAGGGTCTATAGTTTTGGCTTGAACTACCAAGTAACAAGAGTGGTACCACTTTCTGAGAGGAATGATAGGAACAATGGAGCCGTGGTGATCATTAGGAACTGTTTTAGCTCTGTTAAACATTGTGCCCACTATACATCTGAATGAAGATGTCATATAGAATCTTTTCCTATCTAGCCCATAATAAATGCTCAATAATCACTTGTATATATAATAAGGAAATGTTTTAGTAAAGCCTCAGCATTTCTATGAGGATAGCCAAGAACAAAAGAATGAATGTAAGTGTGTGTATCTGAGCAATCTCAGTGTAGTTGGTACACAGAGTATGCATAGGAAAATGGAGGAGCAAGCTGAAGACAGAAAGGTACATTGTTGGTCCATCACTTAACAAATAACACCTTTGGACATTGATGATAACTTTAACAGACAAAAAAAACCATGTTGTGTGGAGAGAGGGGGAAGAGGGAGAGAGGGAGAGAGAACATGTGCGGGGAGGGAGGGCACGGAACAGTGGGGAAGTAGGCAATAAACCCATAATAGTCAACTGTACCACATGCAGTAAAGGAGTAAGGAACCTGGAAGAGAAATTATTCACAGAGCATCTGACAATACAAAGGAGTCTGAAGTGGAAAATCCTACACTCCAGTAATCAAGGAGAATGATCTATGGCAGTGGTTCTCAACCTGTGGGTTGCGACCCCTTTGAGGGTCATATATCAGATACTCTGCATATCAGATATTTATGATTCATAAAGTAGCAAAATTATAGTTATGAAGTAGCAATGAACAAATTTTATGGTTGGGGGTCACCACAACATGAGGGACTCTGTTAAAGGATTGCAGCATTAGTAAGGTTGAGAATCACTGATCTAGTAAAGTAAGAAACAAGGGGAGCCATACTATACAGGACATTATTGAATACTGTTAGGGACTTCCACTCTTGTCTGAGATGAAAAGCTACTGAAATATGTTGACTGGAAGTGAGACGTCATCGAACTTACCACTTAGACCGTATTTGGGCATGTGTGAAGTAAGGAGAAAAGCTAGGTGTCAACTGCAGTAATCTGGGTGAAGGGTGATGTTGGCATGGAATATGGTATCATGGCAGATGCTGAGAAGTGCGCCTATTCTGTATATGCTTTCAAGGTAGAGTTAGCCTTTACAGAGAGAAAATACAGATTGTGAAAGAAGAGTAACTCCAAGTACCTAGTGTGGGCAAATAAAAGAATATTGTTGCCAATGACTGAGAGGGAAAGGTTGCGTGAAGACCAGGTTTGGATGGGGTGTAGGAGTTAGTATCAAGCATCTGATTTGACTTTATGAAGCTGAAAGGAAGCACCTAGTAGAGATGTATTTGAATAGCTGAGTCTAGAATTCAGGGGAAAGTTATATAGAGATAGCATACCCTAAGATTGAGATGATAGAAATGCAAATGGAGTCTATATTAAAAAGATGAAGGAATCTAAGCCAGCTGTCCAGATGAAGCTGTTGCTGAAACCATAGAAGAGTAAGAGCTGAAATCTAAGATTTAATCAGCTACTCGGAGACTGAGGGCAGAACAGCAAATCTAGGTTCCAGTTGTCTAGCAGGTGGATCAGTGACAAGAACAGTTCCATAGATCACAGCAGGAGACCAGGTTGAGCTCAAGTGCCTGGACAGTCACCTTGATGTGCATGCTGGTTATCAGATGATCAGTTTTTGGGCCCTCGGCATAGCAGTGCTAGAAACTACCACTTTATGAAATCCAGATGAGGGAGTCAAACACTTTGCCCTGTTGTGTCCCCTAAATTCTTCCTCCTCCTCCTCCCCCTCTTCTTTTTCTTTTAAGAGTAGTTTTATTTTTAATTTTATGTGTGCTTGTGTATGTGTAAGTGTGTTTGTACATGTGTACATTTGCGTACATGTGATTGTAGGTGCCTTTGGAGTCCAGAAAAGAGTGTTGTATCTCCTGCAGCTGGAGGTACAAGCGGTTGTGAGTCACCACCATATGTGGTGCTGGGAACTGAGCTTTGGGCCACTGAGCAGTCCTTGCCTTGACCTGCTGAGCCATCTCCTTCTCCCAAACCACTGTTTAATACACTATGGACTAATATAGAAAACAGCTCGATCTCACCAGATTGTCAACTGTTCTTACTGCTACTACTGAGTAAGATGAAAACCAAGAATAGAC
This sequence comes from Grammomys surdaster, assembly GCF_004785775.1. Classification (NCBI taxonomy): domain Eukaryota; kingdom Metazoa; phylum Chordata; class Mammalia; order Rodentia; family Muridae; genus Grammomys; species Grammomys surdaster. The sequence continues at coordinate 13,767,134 of NW_021604579.1, forward strand.
TTAACTAGATTTAGCGAACAAGAGGTTACTATTTTTGTTTGTTTGTTTTTAAGCTTTCATTATAATGTTAAGGCAAAAATCTTAGATGAAGAAGGAATATGTGGTGAAGAGAAACAATAGTTTAAACAGGAAAGGGAAAAAGGGCAGTAGTAATTAGAAGAGCATGTGTCGTCTAAAGGGGGTGTCTTTTAGGGTGGGTAATGCTATAGAGAAGGATTAGGTCAAGACCAAAATATAGATGCAGGAGAAAGGGGACTAATTGTAGGAGATAAGTTCCTTAGCAGGTGTAGGGACTGAATTCAGTAGATAATTCAAAGAGTTAATCTTAGAAAGTCTATGACCATGGATTTTTGCTGTATGTAGTGGGAGGAAAATGATTAGAAATGAGGAGGTCTAGGAACCTAGAGGTTATCTGTTAGACAGGTATCATAAGTAGATAGCACCCATGTTCCAAATACAGACAGTAAATAGCAGTGAGGAAAAAGACTTGGAGAGAGAGG
>NW_021604579.1:13768033-13783058 GCF_004785775.1 Grammomys surdaster
TGGTGCATGCTACAGAGGCATTGGTTTTTGTTTACTCATTTGTTTTGAGACAGGGTCTTTCCATGTAGCCGAAAATGTCTTTGAACTTGCTAGGTAGTGATCTTGAACTTACTCTGAGGAATATTGGAGTGAAATTTTTCTTTGCACTACAGTTTATTACTAGATTGTTGAAATATTACAGCATTTAAGTTTTATTAATTTAAGGGGTGGAGGGATGGCTCAGTGGTTAAGAACATTGCTTGTTCTTCCAGAGATCCTGGGTTCAATTCCTAGTATCCTCGTGTCAGCCTCAACCATCTATAACTGTAGGCTCTGATGTCCCCTTCTGGTGTGCAGATAGATATACATGCAGACAAAATGCCCATATGCATAAAAAGGTAATTTGATATTTAGTTAATGAATTGACGAATCTAGACTAAATAGCAATGGCTACTTGTATTTCAGAAGGAGAGACATTGTTTCTTTGGCTAGAAGTGCACAGTACCATGCAGTCTAGTCGTTAAACAAATGAGATGGAAATCTGATCAGTTCCCCAGCTCTAATAAGAGTTATGCAGTGTTCATCATGATGCTCTAAAGGATGGGTAGTGAAATTGAACTTAGCCTCTCAAGGACAAACCACTGATGTCCTTTGGAGAAAACAAACTATGAGCAACCTATAAATGAAAATAGACCAACCAATTAAAATATATGGATGGTGTTTGGGTCTAATTTTAAAAATGAAGAACAAAAAAAGGAGGAACATTGTGAGGAGCCTTCTGATTGGATATTTACAGATACTCACGGTTTTCTAAATGTGTGTCTGATAGTGATTTTGCATTTTGTGTATATACATGCATATACACATGTACAGTTACATTTTAAGGAGATGTCCATTTGATCTGTCCATTTAATCTGTTTATAGAGAAAAACGAAAGCAAATTCAGTGTAATTTGGTAGCCAGAAGGTATGCTTTATAAAGCTAGTAATCAGTACATATTTATCCTATTTTCTAGACTGTTATGGAAATAATTGATTTTTATAACCAATCCAATAAAATTTGCCAAAAGACACAGGCATTTCTTGGAGAAGAAGTGTGTACGAGATTTTACAAGTACTAGATACTGTATATTCCACAAGCTCTCTAGTCCTTTTAGCATCACTAAACTCTCTTCAGAAAACAACTGGCTCCTGAAATAGAGCATTTGCATGTACTGTAACTTGGCAGTTCTTTTCAGCTCATCAGTATATAGCAAGAGAAGAATCTTACCATATACAAAAATGGTCAAGTTGCACATAATAGCAGAACTGTAGGAATAAGCTCAGTACCTTTCTGTGGCAGAGAAATGAAGAAATAGGCTCTGGGAATAACCAGATAAATACAGTGAACTGCTATATAATGGTCAATAGGACTGTGGCACACAACAATGTTGACTGATTTTCAAAGAATTCTCCAATATTACATATGATATATACCATTTTAAACATAAAACCATTAAGCTAGGTCTATGAATATGAATCACTGTTTATAAATATACAAATATGTATGTATATATTTTCATATATCAAAATAAAGTAAAACGAAAGCAAGAGAAGGTGAATGGGCCTCAGCAGGATAGTGGCTTTCTTGGGTGAGGGTAGGGGTGGCAGCGATGTGCGGTTCTCTGTGTGGACACATGGGAGGGATTGGCAAGGCCCTGCCTTACTGCTTGGTAATGGTTTGTATTTACCAATTATATATTATTAAAAACAGTAATCAGCTAAGAAAAGACCAGGAGAATAATTATTACATTTTTATATGGCTGAGTTATAACTAAAGAAAAATCTTACTCTATATGCTTGACAATATAAATAACATTTTACAGTCCTTATAGACATTACCACTGAACAGCAATGTGCATAAATGTTGATTTTTGGCTCACTTCAGAAAGATTTCTTTTGTCCTTGAGTTGTATATATTACTTTGTGTGTTTATTGTATAAACATGAATGGAACCTGACCAGCTAGACATTGCTTAGAAATTGTCTGGCTAATTGCTTTATTTAAAATATTTATTTATTTATTTATTTATTTATTTATTTATTTATTATGTATACAGCATTCTGCCTACATGTATCCTGCAGGCCAGAAGAGGGCACCAGATCTCATTACAGATGGTTGTGAGCCACCATGTAGTTTCTGGGAATCGAACTCAGAACCTCCGGAAGAGCAGACAGTGCTCTTAACCTCTGAGCCATCTCTCCAGCCCCCTGCTTTTTTTTTTCTTAATTAAAAACGTTTCTGAAAAATTTCCTATTGCATATTATTTTCCATTTTTGTCACATTAAAAGAATGCTGTTATATGTGATAATTATTCTTCATTATATTTCTTATATTTCCATGTAATTACCAGAAGTTACCTTTTAATAACCTAGGAACTTGCCTTTCCTACCAAGTCTTTAATATGAAGCTGTTTTCCTAAGGACTCTTCTGTTCCCAAAAATTGTTTCCCTTTATTAACTGAAACTTTATTGGTTGAAATTTTGCCATTTTTTTCTTTTTACTTTCAGTTCATTCTGGTATTGATTCAAGCTATTTACATATTTTAAAGTAGTAATTTCTACATTAATTTAAATAGTTTGTTGTAAGTACTTTTCCAAATGCAAACTCATTAATCACATTATCATCATTATGAAACATGTAATTACAAACTGAGAGATATGAGTTGTATATGTGTCCATGCATGCAAATTACCTCATTTATACTTGGGAGGTTGCCTGTAAGCTAAACTCGAAGGTATGGCTAATACCCTGTCGAAGGTACTCAGGTCAGTGGAAATAGCCTGTATGAAAGAGCTGCAGCAGAGGAAAATTAAGCATGATTAATAACAAGTAGTGAGACTGTAACTGTGGGTTTCATATTTGAAAAATGACAGAGATAACAGGACCTGAAGCTCAGATATGTGTCTGAAGAGAATCCTTGTTCAATGCCTAACTATAGCTAGACTGCAAGTTCCCCCATAGAGGATCCAACTTCTAGGTTCACATAGGGCCAATGCAAGAAGGGATTCAATTAAGAATTAAGACTCCTTATTTGATTAGTTATGCCTGGCTCACACATGGTAGCATCAGTTTTCATTGCTATGAACTGGCCTTATGTGTGATAGCATGTGCTATAAAGTTAGAAGCTTCATGAGACAATTCAACCCAGCACTATCCAGTGAAGACTTGCGTATTCCAAAGGATCACCAGCGAAGTTTATTTGAGTTTCTTCATTTTATCCATGCCTCATCCAGAATGAATAAGCACATATGTGATTGGTAATAATTAATAAACCAGACCAGAAAAATGAGTTGGTAGCAGTGGATGCTTCTGCCTACTGTATTTAGTTTATTTGATCACTCAGTACCTGTCAAAATAGCCTTTATCAGAGCACTTCTGTCAAGAGCTCTAAATAAAGTTGCCTTTCCACAGTTCATGTGAAATAGTCTCAACTTATTTCTTTTATAGCCATTTGTTTTACATAAAATGGGCTACTGGCCCTTTGTGTCCTTCAAAGACTAAAGGTTACTATTTGGAGTATCTTTCCAGGCTAGCCCTGTAATTTCAATTGTAATTTCAGAATGTGGGAGCCAAGGAGGGAAGATTATGAGTTTGAGGCAATAACATCTATCTCAAGGACAAAACCAAAACAAAACCAAAAAAAAAAAAAACCCCACCCCCCCCCCGGAGAAGAAAAAACAAAAAAACAAAACAAAACAAAAAACCCAAAAAAACAAAACCTAAGAAAAAAATATTTTTACAGACTGTCTTTTCATGTGTCTAATTTACATATGATGTGCTTTCTCTTAATATAGATAGAATGTAACGCATCTACCTGATGGCTATTAGTAACCCAGCCCACCACCAGCTAGAACTTACTTGCTTTATTCCACGTTAATAAAATATGGCCCATTGGTAGACAAAATAGCAAAGGGTTCCCTACTCTAACAAATTCTCTATCAAGGGAGATTGCCTGGGCACTGGCATCAGCTCCTCCTCGTGTATTCTCCTGAGTAACTTGAAGCCAGCAAAGTCTTTATTGCTATATTTATCAGCCTTAAATAATAACTAATTATGAAACTAACAGTATTCATAATTGAGACTATAGAGAATCCTTTATAAAGAAAATAATGTAGTTTAAAAAGTAGAACAGTATCCATTTGTATAAATGTTAGAAGTAATCTTCATTTAAAACATTAGTATTCTTTTTAACTCATTTTCAAAAATCTGATTTTGTAAAATTGTGTGTGTAGAAGTAATAATTTTCAGAGAAAAATGTTATTTTGTAAAATTAAGCTGATTTCTTACTACTTGTTTAATAAGACCAGCTTTAGGTGTCTGCACACACATGTATGCATACACACACACACACACACACACACACACACACACACACTTTTACTGTAAAACCATTAAATATGTACTAAACTGAAGTGATGAGCCCATGTCTCTGGCGTTCAGCTTCAGGGTCAGCAGGCGCTGCTTATCTCCTTCCCTCATCTTTTTTTTACTGGATCATCTAAGGCAGAGTCAAAGTATTTTTAATGTGTAAACTGTCCAGTGTCATTCATAGAATCAGTATCACATCTAAAAATAAAAACATAATAAGTCTTATTAGTAATCTAGTCAGAGTTCAGATTTTCTGTAGTATTTCATAACTTCTGTTGTTACATGTGTGTATGTTTGAGAAAAGCCTTTACTTTGTAGCCCAGGCTAGTTTCTAAGTTATTGATTTCTTCCACCACAGACTTCTGAGTACAGGAATACATATAGGGCTGTGCCACACACTCAGATTCTTAAATGTTTTTTAAAGTTGGTTGAATCACAGCCAAAGCAAGTGTATATAGTGTAGTTTTCCATCTGCGTGTCTCTCTAATTGCTTCAATATATAGCTCCTCCCCCCAGCCACTTTTAAGAGAGGATGATTTGTCTGCCTATTTAATTTTGCTGAGTATATATCTTTGTGATATATTTTTATATGTCTAAGAATATTCAAAGCATATAATACCTATCTGTATTGACTAAACAATTTTTTGTTAAAATAGAAAAAAAACAAACTTAGTTTGTGACGAATAGAAAAAAAAACAAACTTAGTTTGTGACGAATTTAAAGATAACAAGAATCTGTAAAGCAGAAATCTGAAGGGGTGCCTATAAGCCTCAGGAAGTAGGATACTTTTGTAATCTCCTTCCATTCTTAATGGCACTGGAATTAGTTTGATAACATTGTAAAATCTGTTGCCATCCTACAATATTATACAAATATTGGAATATGAAATTGTAACAAAAATAGCAGATGAGGTTGATTATTTGTAGGAGCCCCATTTTGTATTAACCCCCTTTTAAAATTTTCTGAACAAGCTACCAGGTGATCAGCACTCCGACAGACTTCTTTATGGTAATGGAATATGTGTCCGGAGGGGAATTGTTCGACTACATCTGCAGACATGGGCGGGTGAGTGACATATTTTCTAGTATATCTCTCAGCCCCAAGCTAAGAAAGTGGAAAGAATTGGTAGTAGCTAACCACAGAGATATTTTCAGTGCTTTAATTGTTTCTGTAGCATCAATTGCACTACACGTGCAAGACATATTTCCTTTCTTGAGAAGTACGCCTTTTGAGTCCTGATTTGGAAACTATATCACACTTAATCGCCAAGTGATTCTTGTGCTTTTCACAATCTGTTCTGTATAAAATTATCTTGAAGCTTCAATTATTTTCTTTTCTTAGCATTTTCATATAAGTTCTGTTTTAGTTGGTTTTACTAACTCCCCCAAAACATTGTGCATATTTAATATTGGTTGAAAATTAAACATCTTTGCCATGCAGCGAAGCCTCCCCCCCCAAAAAAAAAAATTCATTGAATACTATTTTGAGCTTTGGCATGATTTTAGCTGGTTTTTCATCGTCTGACTTGTTGGATTTCTACGTAGTCAATTTTAATTAGCCTGATCAGTTATCTTTAGACTGGTTACAAAACTGAAGTGCATAATAAATGATGCCCCAGATCGTCTTGACTCAGCTTCTTTTTTTTTTTTTTTTTCTGCATGCTAGGTTGAAGAGGTGGAAGCTCGGCGGCTCTTTCAGCAGATCCTGTCTGGTGTGGATTACTGTCACAGGCATATGGTTGTCCATAGGGACCTAAAGCCAGAGAATGTGCTGCTGGATGCCCAGATGAACGCTAAGATAGCTGACTTTGGTATGCCAATCCAGGGTTGCTCAGAGCTGTGTCGTACCTTTAAAACGGACCAGTATCTACTCCTACAGAACTAAGAACTTTCCATCCACCCTCACAAATCCTGTACCATGAAAAGGGATTGACTGCAATTCACACTGGCCTGTTTAGTTTATTTAAATCCACTTAAATAGTACTGAGGTTTCTAGAAAACATGTCAGAAGCCCACGTCAAGACAGATCCTCTCAACATGCCTTTCCTCCTAAGGAAATGGTACCTGTGGGTTTTTTGTTTGTTTGTTTTAGTGGTTTTTTTGTTTGTTTTTTGTTTTGTTTTTTGTTTTTTTGAGGGAGGGGGTGCTGGGAAGAGAAAGAGCTTCAAACTCCTTTAATAGTTTGTTGACACAGTGGCTGCTTTCCCTGATAAATTTACATAAGCAAGTGTGTGAACATTTGTTCTCAGCTTTAGAAGCTTTGTGCTGCTTCTGACCTGACCTCAGTAAGACCTCTAAGTCTTAGGGCAGTATCTAATAACTGAGTAAATGGAATACTAGTTTTTGGTAAGAGACAAGATAAAAATGTACATTTTTAATCACCGTACACTTTCTGGCCTAAACACCCCGAGAAGGCTGCCACAGTGGATGTTGGAGGAGAAGACAGGATATGACCCTCAGGATCACGTGCTCCAGGGGTTTGTTTTGTACCTGCCTTTAAACTAGCTTTACTATTTCTGTTTAAATTCTTCTAGCAAGTATTTCAGCTGGAGGTTTGGTTCAAATTATTTTTACTATGTCGAATCAAAGCTCTCTAATTATAAACCTTTCCCAGGAAGTTGAAACAGGAGGCTCTACCTGGATAGCAGTGAGACCCCATCTCCAAGGAAACCAGCCCACTTATCAGCTGGAGCTGGTCTGCTATCTATTTACATGTAGGACCGTGATAGGATGGCTGGTTTTGGATGGCTGGTTTTGGTCGAGGCGCTGGCTGGAAATAGCCCTGGAGACCCAACAGGTGTCCATTGCCTCAGAGGGACTGGCATCTGTTCTTCTGTGCTCCCAGAATCCAGGCTCCTGACACTTGGTGATCTCCATTTGATCTACACCTTGCAGTCAAGGTTGGTTAGAGAGGGTGTGACTACAGGCTTCAGCCTCAAGTGATTTGCATATTCATGAGTTACCTAAAGGCCAAGGGGTGTGGCTAAACTAAGTTATTCCTTCTCAGTCCCTCCTCTTTTCCCTCCCCTATTTAAGGTAGGCCTGCCCTGGCTTAGATTGGGGAGGGAGTTGCACATCCAGATCCAACTACCACACCATGGCAATAAAACTCTTGGAACCCATGGACTTTCTCGTATCATTGGGGCCTGCCGTAGTAGAAGCTTCCAGCCTTTAGAACTCCAGACCTTCTCGAGTTACTGGGACCAGAGGCATGGAAAGCCTCCAGGGCAACGCTACGGTTTTTTCCCACATTTACAATAATAATAATAAAAAAAAGATAGACTGTTACTATATAGCCCTGGCTAGTCTGCAGCAGCTTGCTATTGTAGACCAGGCTAGCCTCAAACTCACAGAGATCCACCTTTCTATCTCCTGAGTGTTGGCATTAAAGATGTAATGTCCAATTACAACCTTTTAAGAAAGACTTTTAAAAGCAGTTTTTGTTTGGTTTTTAAGTAGCAGCCTATATTTTATTTCTTCATATAGAGAAGTAGATAATATATGGTGCTTCTATTTTTGAAAACAGTAATATAATTTCAAATAACCTTTGTATGTGTGTGAAATGGGTCAAAAAGTTTTCATGTAGTGAGGTGCATTCCATCTACACATGTGGTGCTCTTTAGTGTTCTGTGTGAAGATGTGCGTTCCCTAAAATGATTTCTTTCTAGTCTAAAAGCAACCTTCTAATTAGTAACACACTAATTTAAAGATGTGTGTGTGTGTGTGTGTGTGTGTGTGTGTGTGTATGATGTCTGTTGGTATGTGTGAGAGAGTACAGATGTGCCCGTTGGTCAGAGGACAAGCCTTCAGCGTCAATTCTCTCCTACCTCTCTGTATGATCTGTGGATTGAATTCAGGTTGTCAACTTTGCCCACTGAGCTATCTTGCCACCCACCATTACATTTAAACATAAATAATGAATATGATTTCTAAAGCATGCAATAATTGAGAATTTTCATTATAATTTTACCTGTATCTTCTGTATTCAGCATCTGATAAATTGCTCTCATTTTCAGGACTATCTAATATGATGTCAGATGGTGAATTTCTACAAACTAGCTGTGGATCGCCAAATTATGCAGCACCTGAGGTCATCTCAGGAAGGTAATAGTTTTAGTAATAAGTAGGCTTTTAGTGACCTTGTATCTATTCTGGTAACATTTAATTATATTTCCTTTGGGAAAGGATTTTTAACATAATAGAAAGAATCATTTACTATTTTTTATTATAGGTAGAATAGTTAATTTTTTAAACTCTATGTAGGCATTGTAATACATGTGTCTAGGCATTTTGATTGTAAAACATATGTTCATGTATTTTGCTTATTGGTGAAGGCAGAGACAAGTTGTGCAATGTCTATTTTCTGTTCTAGAAAATGTCAGGTAGCTGTAAAGATTTGCTAAAATTTAAGCCATTGTCTTTACTTATCAGACATAGTTATTTAATAGTGTTACACAGTTTCCAGGCAGTTGTTTTATATTCTGTGTTTGGAAGAGTAAAATTTGGGTGACAATATGATTTCAAGGATTTTAACTACACAAGTGGAGACTGTGAAGTCCCTCATGTGATTAGCTCAGTGGTACTTTAGACATATTTACAGAGGCTGCAGAGATAGAGTGAAGCCATTTCAGAGTGACTAGTGTCTTGTTTTACGAGTTACCAGAATGTGTTGAAAGGAATACCGAGTCGGTGCTTATATGTAGAGGTTGAGCCGCAGTTCATCTGGGCTGCTGGAGAGCACCATACACCATCCTAATGAACAGCTGCAGCCTGCCTGGCCTAGCTCTGGAGCTCCACAAGGATTTGGTGTGTAGGGCCTATTCCTCGCAGCCCACTGCCTCTTACCGTAAGCGTGTGTGGTCAAAGGGTAATGGGATCTCTCTGGGGTAGTTTTTATAGGGCATTAACCTTCTCTATGAGAGTTCCACCTAAGGGCCAGATCTCCCCAAAATAACCTCTTCCTTACACCATCGGTTTGAGGTTAGAATTTCAGCTGATCAGTTTTAGGGAACACATTTATTTAGTAAGGTGTTTGGATGATACAGCAAATGATGTAAATTAGGGGCAGCACTCTAGTAAGCAGATTATGTTCTTTCCACTGGAAATGTAGAAATCTTTTACCTCAGACCAGAGTTTGATTTTGGAAATGTGCTGTTGGGAATGGTAGTACAGAAGAAAGGCAAGACAAAAATAGTGAGAGGTGTGTGGTGCAGATCCGAGCTGTCCAGATCCAAGCTGTCCAGAGCCCAGCTGTCAGTCCAGAGCCCAGCTGTCTGTCTAGAGCCAAGCTGCCTTAGTCCAATGAATTATCCAATGATTTTGAAAGAAAGTAGTAGGGATTTTGTCATACGAGGGCTGGAGAGATGGCTTCATGGTTAAGGGCACTTACTGCTCTTCAGAGAACCCAGGTTTGATTCCCAGTACCCACACGAGGGCTCACAACTCCTAGGGAGTCTGACACTGTCTTCTGAGCTCTCTAGGTATCAGACACACAAGACATAGGTGCAGTTAAAATACTCATACATTTAAAATAAAAATTTAAAGATAAATAAATAATGTTTTAGAAAAGATGCTATACAAATTAAACATTGTCTATATGGTACTAGTTTTAGTACTTTAATATTTCAATTTTTGTTTAAAATGTGTGCTAAAGGGCAAAATTTCTGTTATATAATCATTTCTTTCTTGTAGTAGTTCTGTGCTGGGAGGTGAAGCACTATATATTATTTTTTCTTTTTTCTTTTTCTTTTAGTTTGTGCTTATCTACTTTAATGTGTCCTTAAAGAAATAAGACAGAAAGTGTAAAATTTTTTTGTTTGTTTGTTAGCTGATTTGTTTTTGAGACAGGGTCTTACCATGTCACCCTGGATGGCTTGGGACTGTCTAGATCAGGCTCGCCTAAAACTCAGATCTGTCTGCTTCTGCATTCCGAATGCTGGGATTAAAGGCATGCATCATCTGCCTGGCCAGAAAGTATAATAAATTTTAATTAGCACAAATAACTAATTTTTAGCAAATAAAAATAAATCTTTTGACAAATTTGTGTAATTAGTTGGGCTGATAACTTTCTATGAAGAGTAATTATTGAGGTTTGGAAATTGGTATGTATTTCAGTGAAGACCTTAAATAGCAATATAACCAAGTTGGTTTTGCATTTATCATGTATACAAGCAGGATACTAACAATGAGGTGAAATGATACCCACACTTAGGCTTGTGCTTTCCTTCCTCAGGCTGTATGCGGGTCCTGAGGTTGATATCTGGAGCTGTGGTGTTATCCTGTATGCCCTTCTCTGTGGCACCCTCCCCTTCGACGATGAGCACGTGCCTACGCTCTTTAAGAAGATCCGAGGGGGTGTGTTTTATATCCCAGAGTATCTCAACCGTTCTATTGCCACTCTGCTGATGCACATGCTGCAGGTGGACCCCTTGAAGCGAGCGACTATCAAGGACATACGGTGAGTATAGTTTTTGGCATTTTGCACATTCTCTCATTGTAGTAGTAATAATGATACTAGAATCTTTGCGCTCACCCAGGAGGATGAGGCAAGAGGATCTCCAGTTCAAGGCCAGCATGGGCTATATATAATATGACTGTCTCAATGACAAGGAATTTTAAAATTTGGACTTATGCAAACTTGGTTATGTGACTTACCTTTCAAATGTCTAACACTGCTTGTATGCTTATTGGCATAAGTAGCACAGCATCTAGGCCTGTGTGGGAAGGGTCCAGTCTCCCGGAGTCTCATCTTGCCTTCTCCACCACACCCTTCACCTTAGACTTTAGGTTCTGTGCCCTTGATTATATTATTCTGACCCTCATTATTTTCTGCACCCTCTCACCTGATGGCATTTGAATCATTTGTTTACGTTCTGCTCACGTGCCACCAGCTTTGTGGAGTCATTCCTGGTCCCATCACACTGTGGAGGAGCTTCTGACTGTGCAAGGCAGCCTTCAGCACTTGCCTTGTGATTTCGAGTTCATACAGTGTCTGTTCTTTCTCAGTGTGCCTCTCCTTTCTCGCATTATAACTGTCAGAGAACAAACTGTCTTAAGAGCCTTTCTAGTTACTTCCCTGCTCCTTTACTGTTCCTGAAAGTGGAAGTTTAGCAGGAATCTGGAGACATTTCAGATGTGAAAAGTGGAGAACTTTGTGTTTGGTTGGTGATGTACTGCATTGCCTTCTTTTGAAGCCTTACCACCATGTTATAACTGGCTTACCCTTATTGATAGTATCTAATGCAGTGAAAATGCTGTGTGAAGACAGTACTAAGGGAATAAGCACCAAGCATGTCTGTCCGTGTTCAGCTCAGATGCATGCATTGCCCCCACCCGCACTTTCCATGCCCCCGCCTTATTTTCCCCTGTACCGTCTGCTTCCTGTATTTTTCCCTTACACCATTTATGTCCTATATGTTTGGCTTCCATCCCTACATTTCTCCATTAAAGCCTGAATTTCCTGTCTCATGAGCCCCTTTCTAGTTTCCTGGCCTTCTATCCATACTATCATTTAGAAGCTAGAATCCTAATCGGAGAGGACATGGAATATTTGTCTTCCTGAGCCCCACTATGGGTAACTTACTTAGTATATTTAAGAAAATAACTTTTGTTACGTTTCTGATCCAGGAACCACCAGTGGATTTGCTGTGGAGGATCACTTGATTGTTGAGGAGTTAACTATTGTAATGGCAGGAATGACATAATGCCTCCTACACATTCTTTATTTGTTTAGAAGGCTTTTGTCTTATCTAAGGTTTCAAAGTGTTTAGAAGCACACTCTTCTGACATCTTTCAGAACCTTCCCCCTTTCCCCCTAAAGCCAGAGGAAATGTTGTGACACGTGTGTCCTATGGAACATTCAGAGGATGGCTGAGGTGTGGTCCCTGCTGGCTGCTGCATGTCTCTTGTAAGCAGGATGGATTTTTTTTTCATATTCCTCATTGCTGTGACTAAAAACCTGGCAAGAGGCACCTTAAGAGAGAAAGGATTTATTTTGGTTCAATGCTTGAGGAGATGTAGTAGTCCATTGTGGTGGGGAAGGCAGAGCCTAAGGGGCTGGTCACACTGCATCTGCAGTTAGGAAGCAGAGTGAATAGAAAGAGTGCTAGGCTAAGAGGCCCACCCCCAGTGACCTGTTTTGTCACCTGAAGCTCCACCTCCTAACAGATTCTCCAACCTGCATAAGTGGCGTCACCAGCTGGGAACCATGTGTCCTAACACAGACGCCTGTAGAGGACGGGACATTTGTTCAAACCACAACATTGTTTTCTTTCTCTGTCCTATTCCAGTGTTCCAGGCCTCGTGTGTAAGAATGTACAGCTGTAAAATTGCTGCTAGATTTAGTTATGGAAATGAACCAACACGGGGGAAAAACTCTGTTCACAATTCTTTGGAATAAATAGTTCTTCTAATTTGGTTTTTCTTAGAAGAAAAATCAGACATGCTAATATATTTGTACTTGCATATATAAGCACTTATAAATTTAGAATAGTAAAAGAATTCTGTTATTTTAAAACAATTATTCATATGTTTATAGACTCTAGAAGAAAAATGCAAATAAATCTATTGAGATGAATTAATTGACCCATAGGAAGTGCTATAAAATAGTGATATTTTAGGCTAGAGAGATGGCTTAACCATTACTTGATAAAGCTCACAGCCAAAACACAAAGTAATGACAACATTTCTATACTTAAAGTAATAACTTAGATTTATAATTCTCACTATTTTATGTTTATGTTCAATATTTCAATGTGAGAATTTTTAATTTGATAAAGTATACTTCAAAAGGAATAGAAGTTAAAAGTTTTGACAATTGATACACAACATTTTGCTATACATTTAACCTATTTTGTTATACTGACTTTTTTCAGAGGTAGCTGTTATTATTTTCATTTTAAAACAATAAACTGAAATTGAGGTTGTGTCATGACTTAGTTATATATCGATTTGTTTCTAAGTATAAGTTACTTTAAATTATGGACCACATTTTCATATTAAAATAGATCATGTGCATGTGTGGCATATATTTATAATGTGAATTATCCTGTTCTAAATTATACAGCCAAGGGCTGTGAATACAGCTCAGTTGGTATACTTCTTGTACAGCATGCACAGACCTCTGGGTTTGATTCCCAGCCCTGCATATGGTGGTGAATATCTGTAATCTCAGCACTGGGGGTGGGGTGGGAAGGGCAAGGCCAAAGGATTAGAAATTCAGGGCCAGCTTTGGCTACATAGCAAGTTTGAGGCCAGCCTGGACTACCTATAAAGGAAAAAAATGGAATTCAGAACCTTTTACTATCCTAGATTGTTACATGGGTTATGTGACTTTTATTTCTCCTTCATTCTCTCATAATACTTTGTATTTCTTTTATACTATGATACTCAGTGGCTTACTGTTATTGTGGAAATTGGGTATAATTATCTGATAAGCTTGAGACGAGTGTTTTACATATCAGTTTTTCAGATTTTGGAATATACGCATAGATTTTTTTTTCCAGTTAACAACCCTTATCCTAAACCCAGAAATGCTTTAAATTCAGAAATTTTAGAGCCTAAAAGATTTGAGATTTGGGAGCAAAAAGATTTGAGATTTGGGAGCATTAAGAGTTTGGATTTTCTGGTTGGAGATGCTCAACTTGTCTGCACAATATTCTCTTCAGCAGTCACGTTGGAAAAATGTCTCTACTTATTTACTTATTTAATTGTTTTTGCTTTTCTTCCAATATGTGTTTCGCATCTGCTGTGTGAGAGGTCCTAAGTTGACGGCAGAAATACAGTGATAGACAGGAGAGGAATGTGCTCTTGGAAGTCTGAGACTTGTTTCCTTCAGCTGTTTTAGACCTAGTAGTAGCATTAATAGCAGTATTAAAATTACTGTCCTTGAAAACAGTGGGTTTGAAGCTTAACTGTGGACATGGATACTGTTCCCCCCCCCCCCCCCGTTACTAATAGTGAGCTTATTCCTAACATATTTGTTCTTTAATTATTCCCCATTTATAGTGAAATCACTGAGAAGATAATCCCAGATTGAGCCATGTGAGATTGCTATTTTTGGAGGTCTAAAATTAATTAGATATCAGAACCTTCAATTATTCAACTTAATTTTATGTATATATATTTATGTGTGCAGATACACATTTACATGTATACCCATGTGTATGGTTTCCAAAGAACAACCTTCCATGCTTTTGTGCTGTTCCTCAGGTGATATCCAATCTTTTTTTTTTTTTTTTTTGAGAAAAGGCCTCTGTGGCCTGAAACTCCCAAGTTGGATAGGAAGGCCAGCCACTGATCCCAATGGACCTGTTTCCCCAACTCTTAGAATCAAGTTAATTTGAAATTTGGCTAAGTGTGCTGACCTATATATGCCTTCTAACATTTGGGAGGCTAAAAGGCAGGGTGATTGTAAGCTTGGGGCTAACCTAGGCAATGTAATAAGATACTGTCTTAAATACTCTTGGTTCTTTGAAAATTTACTACTTTTTATTTTGATGTATTCTTATTATATTAATTTACTCTCCCCATCTCCTCCCTTATTCCACACACACCTAACTTTATGTCCTCATTTATATTTTCTCTCTCCCTCTCCCTCTCCCTCTCCCTCTCCCTCTCCCTCTCCCTCTCCCTCTCCCTC